>NC_066526.1:15109680-15344680 GCF_024679095.1 Eriocheir sinensis | reverse complement strand
AAGGAGCTTTTAGGTACAGAAAACCAACGTAATCTCCACATTCTGAATTTAGTGACATATGTAATCATATAAATCATCCTGGCCCAGAACTGGATCATTTAAGAGCCTAAGAGGTAGTCTTTGTACATCATTAGCGACCAGCCGCAGCTCTCTGAGCCTCTCTCCCCCCCTTATCCAGTACCTGCCCGATAAGAGTACTAGACAAGTCAGCGAGGCGAAACTCGCAGAGCGTGAATAAACTGTAGTGTAAATACTTGTTTTGGGGGAGTATTTAACGTTTTTTTTCTTTTTAGCTTTAAAACATGTTAACGCGAACTAGCAGATAAACATTTATTTATGCATTTTAATAATAATAATAATAATAATAATAATAATAATAATAATAATAATAATAATAATAATTATTATTATTATTATTATTATTATTATTATTATTATTATTATTATTATTATCAATTCCGTTATTAAAAATTATAATATACTTTTTTTGGGGGGGCACGTGACCAGGTGCCCCCCCCCTGGATCCGCTGCTGCCGCTAGCCAGAATGGAATCAAACTCTGAGGAGAGCGAAGGACAATCATAAGATCAAAGATAAGCTTATTATAAGCTATTAAAAGACAATGCAGTGAATGAAGTGGACAAAATAGCATAGTCCGCGCATGCGCCGTTCAATTTCGGACAACTCCCGACAAAGTGGCGGAATACGACTCGACACTGGCACCACCACACTGCACTCCACCCCCGCCCCCCCCCCCCCCCCAGGCACCATCACCCCATTGCAACCTCCTCACAGATAGGTGAGGTTGTGTGCGTGGAAGCTTGTGTGGGCTGGAGTAAGGGGTGTATTTTTTTTTTTTTTTTTTTTTGTGTTGTGTGTGTGAGGGGGTCACACACACAAAAAGAAAAAAAAAAAACACCCCTTACTCCAGCCCACACAAGCTTCCACGCACACAACCTCACCCACACAACCCTCGCTACTCACCTGCCTCCACATAAGCATTACTGAAGGAGAGGTAGAACAAACGGATTCTCTTTCTCATATATATCGCCTCAGGTTTCACCAACATACACACGCCCGCTGAGGTGGTCGTGGTGGTCGTGGTCGTGTTCGCCTCCTGATTCACGGTGTCGTTTCCGGTGACCCTTCCACATACCGTGCCGTAACCTCCTTCCCATCCCAGCCCCAGCACCGCCGCCGCCTCGCCTGCGTGGGGATATACGAGGTGTGAGGGGAGAGGCGTGGGGATATACGAGGTGTGAGGGGAGAGGGAACCCAGGGATAAACGGCAAACAAGGAGATAAAGAAAATTAGACCAATGATATATATAAGCAATACAAACTATATAAAAAAAAACATTACCTAAAAATATACAAAAAAGAAGAAAGAATGGAAAACAGAGAAAGGCAGAATTGGGAAGGAAAAGATTATATATGCTGCGAATTAATTAAGGAAAAGTCCGACAAACTATATAAAAAAAACATTACCTAAAAATATACAAAAAGAAGAAGAAAGAATGGAAAACAGAGAAAAGCAGACTTGTGAAGGAAAAGATTGTCGACCCCATATATGCTGCGAATTAATTAAAGAAGAGTCCGACAAAAACTCCTGCCATTCGATCGTTTTGCTAGATTTGTATTTTGTTCATTGTTCGATAGGACCTTGCGTAAGACTGTACTGGTGGCGAGGCGGACGAGAGAAGAAAGGGGAGAGAGAGAGGGAGAGGAGGCAGAGGAGAAGAGAAAATAAGAAAGGAACGAGAGGAGGAGGAGGAGAGGAGAGAAAGGAAAGGAACAAGAGAGGAAGAGGAGGAGAAGAAGAGAAAAGAAGAAAACAGAAAGGTAGAAGAGGGGGAGGAGAAAAAGAGTAAAAAAAGGGAAATGACACGAAGAGGAAGGGAAAGAGAAGGAAAAGAAAAAAAGAGGTAGGGATGAGAGAGGATGAGGAGGGAGAGAAAATCGGAGAAAAGAAGAAAAGGAAGAGGAGGAAGAGAGGAGAAGAAGAGAAAAAATCGAGAAAGAAGTTGAGGGGGAGAAGAAATAAGACAAAGAAGAAGAAGAAGATAATGATGATAAAAAGGAAGAATAAGGAAGAGAAAGGAAAGGAGGAAAAGAAAAGAGAATGAAAGAGCAGAGGGAGAAGAAGAGAAAGGAGGAAAGGAAGAGAAGGTTGAGGAGAAGATAAAATAAAATAGAAAGAGAAAGGAAGAGAGGATGAGAAGAAAAGAAAAAAGGAAAGAGAGAAGAAGAGTGGGAGGAGGAGGAGGAGAAAAGAAGAGAAGAGAGAGGAAGAGGAGGGGGAAAAGAAAAAGAGAAAAGGTAGAAGGAAAAGACAATCACATATTAAAGAAGAAAATTTAATAACGTAGAAGAAAATAATGAACGACTGAGAACGAGATGAAAAAGAACATCAAGTAAAAAAAGAAAATACATATGAAAAAGAAAATGAGAGAGGACAAAGAAGAAAAAAATAAACAGGTTATAGAGTGTGTGTGTGTGTGTGTGTGTGTGTGTGTGTGTGTGTGTGTGTGTGTGTGTGTGTGTGTGTGTGTGTGTGTGTGTGTGTGTGTGTGTGTGTGTGTGTGTGTGTGTGTGTGACGGCTGCTTTGCCCATATGTTGCCCCCCGGTGCTCCTCGTGACCAAAGTCGCTGGAGGAGGAGGAGGTCGGGTGACTGGTGAAGGAGAGGGACATTTTACCTGGAGAAATCACATCCTCCAGGAGGAGGAGGAAGAAGAGGAGGAGGCCCCTCAGGTGGGGACGCACTGGTGGCCGCGACACCCTCGCCATGGCTTCACCTGCAGCTCACTGACGCCGCCCGCCATACCTGACCATGCTTTGGAAGAAGATCTTGCTCTGAGGAGTCTGCTGGGAGTTGGAGGTTACTCGCACGCCGGTCGGAAAGTTGCCGTGGAGCGCTACCTGGCCTCTTCCCTGTAGTCCAGTAAATGAATGGCGGAGGTTGGACAAAATTGCTTTATTTTGTTTCTCAACTGATTTTGGCAGGAAATTAGGTCTACTTGTCAGGAAAAAAAATCTACCCTAATCTGCTCACTGCTAGTACCCCAAATTTTCCCTAATCCAAGATGGCCGCCATCGTGGGTACCAAATTCCAAAAAATAGCATATCTTTCAATCTAATAGTGCTGTAAATGCAAACAAAGTAACTAATCCTATGTTTTTTAGGTCAAGGAGTTCATTTATTATGGTATTTTTTGTCTGTATGTGACCTATTTTCAGATAATCGCATGCGTACTCAAAATTGTTCGATAAAATGGTCATATTATTCTACTTTATTCTGTCTTATTTGTAATTCACAGCATGTCTTTACTGTTATGACATTTTTCTAGATTGTAAATGGCTTTCTCTTCATTTTTACAGGTAGCATGTGCATGGAATAACAGCAAATTTGTGGTGGAGGGTAGATGAACTGAACTGAAGAATAAACAGAGATGGCATGTGTTATCTGTAGAGAAACTATTAACCTAGACAAGCCGAATGATTATGCCAAATTGACAAAGAAAGGGTGTACTAGCATTAACAAAGCGAACAAAGAAAGAAACTTAGATGTACCAGATTTGGTTTTTGACGAAAATCATGATATCCTTGTTCATAAAGTATGTAGAAGTAGGCACACAAATCCAAAAACCATCAAATCTGCTAAAAAGCGTGATTCATCTGAAGAGATAAAACCAAACCTGAGATCAGCTGAGGAAAATGTTTTTTATTTCAAAACTCACTGCCTCTTCTGTGGACTGTTTGTAGAAACGTGTCTAGCACAGAAAAATCCTACCAAAGCTAGTTACAGATACAGCCATGTTATGACACTAGGGTTTCAAGAGAACATTCTAAGTCACTGTGACATGAGGGAGGATGAATGGGCCTTGAAGGTCCAGTCTCGTCTCTTAGTGGTAAATGACCAGCTGAGGAGGCCCTATACCACCACACATGCAAGGATCTGTTCATGAAGGGAAAGGCTCCTCCAGAATTTGCATCTAAGGAGTGCACTTCTTCCACCAAGAGAAGAAAAGTTGGTCGACCTAGAAGCACATCTAAAGTAGGTGCTATTCAATATGCAATAGACTTTTTGGAAAAGAACGATGACGAAACCATTACATTACAAGACTTGCACTAAGTTATGCTTAAAGAGAGTGGCATGAACGAAGAGGAAGTCTACACCCCCAAGCAACTGAAACGAGAGCTGGAGAACTACTATGGAGCAAGGGTGTCAATTACTACCATCAGACAATGCCCTAATGTCGTCACCCTAACGTCCAATGTTAAATCCATCATTCAAGAAGCCCATGACACATCAAGTGAAATGAAAGACCTCTCTGATATGGACAGACTTATTGAAACAGTTGGGAAATTCATAAGAACAGAGATAAAGTCAATGGAACATCATAAAGGGGAGTATCCAACAACACAGGATATGCGCTCTGTTGAATCAAATGTTGCATACCTGCCTAATTCATTGCAACTTCTCCTAGGCAGCATTATCAAGAGCAGAAATGCAAAGTTGCATATCGCCTCAATAGGTCAGTCTATCATGCAGTCTACTTGTCCACGCTCATTTCTCCCACCCCTACAAGTTGGTCTCAGTGTGGCACTGGAACACAAGTATGGTCACCGTGATCTGGTCGACATGATCAATAAACTTGGCTTCTGCTCCTCGTACACAGAAGCAAACAAGTACAGAAGCAATGCTGCCGTAGTACAAGGTGATAATCTCCCAGAACAAGTGGCCCATTCCTTCCTCCAATACCAAGCAGACAATGTTGACCATGCATCCAGAACCTTAGATGGCCACGGGTCAATCCATGTAATGGGCCAAATGGCAACACTCACCCCAGCTATCCAAAGTACCAGGAGAATCCCACGACTCAAGGTGGACATGGAGGTCATCAAGCAATTAGCAAAAGTAAATCTGGTGGAACAAAGAGATCCAAAGGCAGTTCTTTCCAAAATTATGTATACCAATATTGAAATGTTCCAGCGAGACATACAGAATGACAACCTTGATGTGATGTGGACAGTGGCCTTCCACCTTCTAAAACCAAAACCAATGTGGTCAGGGTACATGCAGATGCTGCATTGCAACATCCCACATCCTGGAAAAAGCTCTGACATATTTTTACCCATGATTGATCTCACGCCATCTGACCCTACCTGTGTGCGCTCCACTTTGGAATATGTTGTGGACCATGCTAGCAAGTACAACACAACTCCGGTCATCACCTTCGACCAGCAGTTGTGGTGGATTGCCTTCATGATCATCGAACAAACAGAAGTTTCTGTACTTCATTGGCGGTGAGCTGGAGAAAGCTGGAGTTGACCTTCACCACAGTGCTGATGATGCCGACTATGACATTGTGTCAACAGCATGTACCATAGCTAAGAGGACATCAGTGGCTGTTGTTGGGGATGACACTGACCTGCTAGTCCTGCTGCTGCACCATCTCAGTCCCAGACATCATGTCGTCTTCCTACAGACAACCAGCAAGGTCATCAACATCCGGATCCTACAAGACCACCTACCCTCTAGCCTTACTGCATCGTTGCTCTTCCTACATGCCATCACAGGGTGTGATACGACATCGAGGCCATACAGCATTGGAAAAGTCAAAGCAATGACCAAATGCCATCTGCTCAAGGACCATGCTCGTGTATTTATGAAACCAAATCAAAGCCATGATGAAATCAACAAGCATGGCCAGGCCTCTCTAGAAATCCTGTATGTACAGCTGCAAGCCTGGAAATAGCCTTGACTTTGAAAGAGCAGCCATGTTCAGTAGGAAGGTGGCGTCTAGGTCAGTCTATCTGCCTCCTGAATCTCTACCACCCACTTGTGATGCAGCCAGGTATCATAGTTACCGAGTGTACCACCAGGTACAGACCTGGTTAGGCAATATCCTTGATCCAACCAAATGGGGATGGTTGCTCCACAAAGGCCAGAATATGAAGCTCAAGCCAGTGAGTATGCGAAGAGATGCAGCTCCAGCATCCTTACTGAAACTGGTCAAATGCAACTGCCATGGCAGGTGCGACAAAAACACCTGTTCCTGTCGCAAGAATGGACTGTCGTGCACACTGGCTTGTGGTTACTGCAAGGGAATCACATGCACCAATGCTGGAGTGAACAGTGAAGAGTTTCTAGATGATTAGACTGTCTGGGTGTTAAGGCTTGGAAATTTGGTGTTAATAAGTTCAAGTAGACTAAACTATACGGTACATTCAAGATGAATAAATTATACTGTAGGTACTTGACCTTATCTTACTTGATTTAATTACATGATACAATGAGGGATTCTTGTCAGAGTCAAGGTTTGAACACATCTCAGTCATATTAAAAATGTTATAAATGAATTCTCTGACCCCAAAATGATAGGATTTGACACTTTGTTTGCATTTACAGCCCTATTAGTTTGAAAGATATGCTATTTTTTGGCATTCGGTACCCACGATGGCGGCCATCTTGGATTAGGAAAATTTGGGGTACTAGCAGTGAGCAGATTAGGGTAGATTTTTTTTCCTGACTAGTAGACCTAATTTCCTGCCAAAATCAGTTGAGAAACAAAATAAAGCAATTTTGTCCAACCTAAGTGGATTTTTTTGCTTTAATTACCGGACTAGTACATCAGATCAAGGTGCTGAGGATGGGAACAGGTCATGTGGTCAGGTCGTGGAGACTTGTTTACTTATGTCACGGGGGGGGGGGGGGGGTGAAGGGTGCTAGGCTAGATGATGCTCTCTGTCTGCCTGTCTGTCTGTCTGTCTCTATTTTTCACACACACACACACACACACACACACACACACACACACACACACACACACACACATAAACGCAAGAAAAGGATCTATAACTTTATTCTTGACGCCATTAAAACCAAAAAAACCCCTCTTGCCACCTTCTTGTCCTTTATGGCTGCATTTAAGTCCCTCCTCTCCATCCATATCCTTCATTATCTCTTTTTACGTTTTTTTTTTTTTTATTTATCTCTCTTCTTTTGTCAGAGAGAGAGAGAGATTTACATAGATTTACATAGAAAATCAGACCACACAGACCCCATGGTCCAGACTTGGTGGTCTGTCCTTAAACCTAAGTGATTTTACATTAATCAGAAGACTCCAAAACGTTGCATTTCTACTCTAGTTGATTATTAAGTTGAAGGAAGTGACGGTCGAGCTTATTTTTGAAGGAGTCAATCGTGTTACACTGGACCACTGATGATGGAAGCTTATTCCATTCTCGCACTACAACGTTGGTGAAGAAAAATTTGGTGCAGTCTGAATTTACTTGTCTACATCTGAGTTTTACGCCATTGTTCCTCGTGCGCAAAGTGTCATCGATCATAAACAATGTTGATCTGTCTACATTCGTGAAACCATTAAGTATTTTAAAACATTCGATCAGTTTTCCTCGGAGGCGACGTTTCTCAAGAGAGAACATGTTAAGGGTAGAAAGCCTTTCTTCGTAGGATTTGTTGCGCAAGGAAGGGATAATTTTCGTTGCCCGACGCTGAACACCTTCTAATTTAGCAATATCCTTTGCATGGTGGGGAGACCAAAACTGTACCGCATATTCCAAGTGGGGTCTGACTAAACTGTTGTAGAGCGGGAGTATTACATCTTTATTCTTGAATACAAAGTTTCTTTTAATGAAGCCCAACATTCTGTTCGCTTTATTTGCTGCATCGATGCATTGCTGTGAGAATTTGAGGTTTGACGCGATTTTGACCCCCAAGTCCTTGACGCATTGAACGCTTTTGAGTTTAACGCCGCGCATTTCGTAATCAAACTTTTTATTCCTCGTTCCAACTTGAAGGACCTGGCACTTGAGAGAGAGAGAGAGAGAGAGAGAGAGAGAGAGAGAGAGAGAGAGAGAGAAAGCTAAACCCACACACACACTGTTATGTCATCCTGTATTGCTCTCTTTCCCTCCTTTGTGTCTGTCTGTGGGCATGTCTAGCCATACGAGTGGACTAGCAAAATCTGCGTCTGGCGTCAGCGGGTGTCAGGCGCCTATGTCTTCTGCGCCAATAATAGCTTACGTTGAGGCCAAGAAGATGTTAGTCACGTAGAGAACTCAAGGACAGCCACGCCACCTAGCAACGTGGGGTGGAAGTATTTTGTGAAGGAGGGGAGGGAAGGGGGACTGTGTGGGTGTGGGTGGGGGTAGGTGTGTGTGTGTGTGTGTGTGTGTGAAGAGTCACTACTATATTTGTTTTGTTTTTCTTCGTTAATCATCAAGTTTAGTCATTAGCTTGTTCGTTCGTCCATTCATTCACTCATTCGTTAGTTAGATAATGAGTAAACGAGTGAGTTAATTAGTATGATCATAAGAGTAACGCATTCACTCATTCATTAAGTAGGAAATGAGGACATGAGAGAGTTAATAAGTGTGCAAAGTAAATAATCCACTCCCTCATTCGTTAGTTAATGAGTAAACGAGTGAACGAGGTAATTTGTCGTGTTTCGCAGTCTTCGTGTTAGGTGAGGCGGGGACAAGTTGCCGGTGTCAGGTGTCGCTGTAGAGCCCGTGGAGGCGCGAGCAATCACAAGTCGTTGAGATTCCAGCGGCGAATACGACAGTGGGTGATCCAGTTGCAACCGCCTGAGTGTACGATGTATGCTTGCCTTGACATGACGTGCGTGTGTGCGTGTCCGTGTGCGTGTGTGTGGTAGTAGTAGTAGTAGTAGTGGTGGTAACGGTAGTAGTACATAAGAACATAAGAACTTAGGAGTCTACAAAATGCCGATAGGCCTATTCGAAGCAGCTCCTTTGAACCTAAGCTCTCAGGAATCTAGCCCCACCTAATATTGTCCATGAATTTATCTAATCTATTTTTTAATGTGACAATTGTATAGACACTCACCACATGACTGCTCAGCCTGTTCCACTCATCTACCACTCCGTTAGTAAACCAATTTTTGCCTGTGTCCCCGATGAATCTGAGTTTATCCAGTTTAAACCCATTACTACGTGTCCTGCCGGGTTCTTTTACCAACAGAACCTTATGAATATCCCCCTTATTGAAGCCCGTAGTAGTTGCAGCAGTAGTAGTAGTAGAAGTAGTAGTAACAGTTGTAGTAGTAGTAGTAGTAGTAGTAGTAGTAGTGGTGGTAGTAGTAGTAGCCGTAGTCGTACAGTCATCATCATAGTCGTAGTCGTGGTCAAATAAAGAGGAGGAGGAGGAGATGGATGGATGGAAAGAATAGAGAATAGAGGAAGAAGAGGAGGATACATGTGGGAAGGCTAAAAAAGAGGAGGCAAGAGTAGAGAGAAGAGGAAGAAGAGGAGGATGTATATGAGGAATAAGAGGAGGAGAAGGAGAAGGAGGAGATGAATGTATGGAAAGCGTAAAGAGAGAAGAGGAAGAAGAGGAGGATGAGGAGGAGGAAATAAATGTATGACAAGAATAAAGAGAAGAAAAGCAGGAGGAGGATGTATGGGAAGGAGGTGGAGGTCTCTATCACACGAGCAGCCGCTGTTAATAAGTCCACAGGTAAAATTTCGAAGATCTGCTGAAGAGGAAAAAGAAGTCCTGTTGTTACCCATATACGCCATCTCCTACTTTTCCTTCCCTCCCCTTTCTTTTCCCTTCCCTCCTTTCTTCCTTTTTCCTTCTCTTCCCTTCCTTTCTCTTATCTTACCTATAAACGCCACCTCTTCCTCTGCTTTTTCTTCCCTTCCTTTTCCCTTCCCTCCTTTCTTCCTGTTTCCTTCTCTTCCCTTCCAGTCTCTTGTCGTACACTCATATCCTTCCTTTCCGTTACCTTCCCCTCCCTTCGCTTCCTCTTCTTTCCCTTCCTGCGTCTCCTTCCGTTCACTTTTCGTCAGTAGAGAAGTTTCCATCCTTTTCCCTCCCTTCCTTTCTTACTCTTTCCTTTCCTTTCCTTCCTTTCTCTTATCTTACCCTCATTTCCTTCCCCACCGTCACCTTCCCTTCCCTTCATTTATCTTTTCCTACCCTTCCTTTTTTCCCATTTTCCTTTCCGTTCTTTCTCTTCCTTTAAATTACCCTCCTTTTTCCCTTTTCCCTTCCCTTCCGTTCCCTATCCGTCAAGACAAGAGTTACAACTAAGCGCATTGGAAACATAATATATAGTTCTTGTTTTTTCCTCATAATATATTAGGTTAAGGAAGAGAAGTACTTAATTTTCACTTAGAGGCAAAGGGGAGGGGGGGGGGGAATGAAGGGGGGGAAATGAAGGGGGGGGGGAATGAAGGGCGCCAGCTATATTTTTTTCGTTCGTTTTTCAATCATCGTCGTGAGATGTATGGGAACTATAACTCTTGGTGGTGGTGATGGTAGTTGTCTGATGCCCTGGTTGGCGACACACACACACACACACACACACACACACACACGATGATGGTGAGTGTGTCCTGTGCTGTGTTAACCAGTGTACCTACCATTATAGACAACTGTTGATGAATGCTAAACTAATTGAGTCTCCCCATCAATTCCACAGGCAAAAATATCATCTTCCTATCCCTATCCGTCAAAGTATTTATATGCCACGACGCGCTGTCATGCTGTAGTTTCTCGGATAATCATTCTCCCTCTTACAAGCTCTCCCTGCTCAGGCTTTTCCTTACATCAGGTCGAACCGTATCGGCATGCCAGCCCCCGTTCCCTGTGGGCTTTCAATGAACCACTCTTGCGGCCACCTATTGGTTAGTAACGAGAGGGAGCAAATATGTTGAGTGATTGATTGATTGATAGATTATTGTTGCAAGTAAACAACGAAGGAGAAGGGAGGAGCATGCCATCCCAACCCCCAGGCAGTACAGAGTGTGATTATACAACTAAGGATACATGTGGAAGTAGCACCAGGAAACTAAAAAGATACAATGGTAGTAAGAAAAATAGTTCGTAGTGAGATAATGTGTGAGATTGAAGAATGCGAAGAACATTTTTAGAGCTACTATTTTTTTAAGTTGATAGTAATTGATTGTAACTGATTGTGTGATGATTCCAAGACCCGAGCTGGTTAGTAGACTTTCTTTAGGTTCGTGTGGTTATTTATAATTATTGAAGGAGAGGCTTAACCAGTTAACACATATGGAATAATTCTACGGACAACACACCTTCCTTCGCTGCGTGTTTTAGTCTAAGGAACTGCTCATCCTTTTTCACATTATCCATGAATCACAGCTTTTTTTCTGAAATTATTGATTTTCTATGCCTGTCAAAATGAAGGGAGCAAATTTTATTCATCTTATCGTCAGCTGCCTCAAATACTATTTATATTGTTTTGCCATTGTTACTATTACTGTCACCATTGGAACTTGGCACTCGATTATTTTTATGTTAATTAATTGGTATGGCTAGAAATGTTATTGCAATAAAAACTGTGGGGAAGAACACGCTTCTCCTACAGTTAAAAAAATAATGAAAGGTATTTTAATGGTTAAATTCCGGGAAAAAAATCACCACCAATAACGACGATGATATAAATAAACCAAACTTAACCACACATGAATTGGCAGCTAGCTTTCTTGGCGTAAAATTGTCGTTTTCATCTCATTCACCCGAAGCCTGCCTTCCCATTGGTCTTAGACTTGTTGGGATAGTCATTTGTGGTGAAAAGCACAGTGATTTATTCATTCGAATTGTATTAAAATATGTTAGAAAATATATGATTAGTGTACTAATTGAATTTGGTTTGCGAAAACTGACCTCAGTTGTTATCAGAATTTTCCTAACCTTTACCTTTGATGCATTTGAAGACTCCCGCCTCTCAGTGGCAGGGCTGAGAGCCTCCGCTCAGTCCAGATGCAGGCTTCTGGGGCGAGTGAAGGCAGAGTCGTCGTCGGGCCCTGCAATCTGATGTTTGGGGATGGTCTGGTGTGACAGCCAGCCACTTATCCAGATGGTGCTTGAAAGTCTCGTTTGTGGTAATTGTCATGTCTCTTGAGGGCACAGATCCAGAACACGAAATTTCGAATTTTGACTCATTTTTATCCCGTTCTAGTGGCCATTTGAAGAGAAAGTTATTTTTAGACAAAGAAGGGGGAGTGGTCGGAGACGGGCCCGGAAAGACAGAATCGGAGGAATGTTCAAGAAGAAAAGGGAAAGCCACCACTGCTAGAAAATATTCCCCTTTTCAAAGAAGTGACACTCTGATGAGCCCCAGCAGGGAGGGACAGTCAGTTTACCGGTACAAGACGCAGAACTAGAAAATTCCATGCGTCCGACAAGTCAGCCCATGATGGGTACCTTGCTATAATTACCTAGTAATATATTTTAAATGATTACATGACTTATGGTGCAGTATCACTGTATGTTCATGAGAATCATATGAACTGCTATTGAAGGAAATAGTGGCCGATATAGGCCTTTCCAATCTTTGAAACTGGAAATTATGAAAAAAACAATCATAGAAGATCCAAAATAGAATATATCTACTTGAAAATTGCTGTGTTTATTGATAAAGAGGGAACATATAATTGTTCACACCATTTTTTTCCGAAAAGTGAATAGTAGCCCTATATATGATAAGGCATCTTATTTTCATTATCGACATGACGTCATGAGGTCATGAGACCATACCTACCTTTACATGCATACACAGTGAAGAAAGCAACTTTTAAAGATATCCTGAAAATTTTAAATCTTAAATTGCAAATACTTATTTTTAACTAAGAAAAATTTCTGGACCTCAGTTTCAAAGATGTGACATCCAAATGAACCCAAGAAGTGAGATCAGAAGTCAGGGAAGCGTTTCCGGCTTCCTACCTGTTAATGCAGGAGTGAGGGGCGCGTCCTTGCTCCATCACTTTTCAGCATCTGCATGGACTGGGACTGACTGACCTTGCGTTTGGTGATGATGCTATACTCGCTGAATCACTGGAAGTTCTGGTGTTGGCTCTCGAAGTGCTGCATGAAGAGGCAAAGCATCTGGGACTGAAGGACTCTTGGGCCAAAACCAACGTTCAGTAGCTTGGAGGCTTACTGGATGACACAGTCCAGTCTGTTCATGCAAGTGGTGAGGATGTCGAGGTTACCAGGAAGTCACTCGACGAAAATTAATGGCCTGGGCCATGCGGTGGTATGGACTCGTTCAACAAGAGTACAAAGTGTTGTCGATATCTATGCAGGCGGACAAAGGTTCGAATCTTTAAGTCGCTTGTGATCCCTGTCTTACCGTATGGCTGTGAGGCATGAACACTGAATAGTGACTTGTAGAGGCGTGTCAATACCTTGGTACCAAGTGCCTTCACAGGATCATGGGGTATCGCTGGGATGACTTCGTGTGGAACCAGCGACTTGCCGACTACGCGATGGAACTGAATCGAGGCCTGTCACCATTTTAGGCTAGTGTCACACGATCACGATCTTGACTCCTGACGCCTCCCGACGATAGAAAATGTCGCCATCCACGGTGGTCGCCATACCTCTTCCCGACCGACCCAATGACTATTTATATCAATGACTTAGATACAGGAATTAGTAGTGATGTTAGTAAATTTGCAGATGATACCAAGATCGGTAGAGTAATTGAGTCGGATCAGGACGCTAGTATTCTCCAAGGTGAACTCAACAGATTATATGACTGGGCGGATAAATGGCAGATGGAGTTCAATGTAGGGAAGTAGCAGATTCTAGGTGTGTGTAGGAACAACCCCTCACATAACTATTGCTTAAATGACACTCTCATAAGTAGGTCTGGGTGCGAGAGGGATTTAGGGGTCTTAGTGAGCTCTGATCTCCGTCCAAGGGCACAATGCATTCAAGCTAGAAATCGAGCTAATAGGGTACTGGGATTTATTTCAAGGAGCGTAAGCAACAGAAGCCCCGAAGTCTTCCTCATTGCCATACGAGGAAAGACTCAAACAGTTAAACTTGCATTCTCTAGAAAGGCGAAGGGTGCGTGGAGACATGATCGAGGTTTATAAATGGATGAAGGGCTTTAATAAGGGACATTCATAAGGTTTTGTTGGTAAGAGAACCGGGCAGGACACGAAGTAACGGGTTTAAACTAGATAAATTCAGATTCAACAGGGACATAGGCAAAAATTGGTTTACTAACAGGGTGGTGGATGAGTGGAATAGGCTTAGCAGTCATGTGGTGAGTGCCAATACAATTGTCACATTCAAAAATAGACTAGATAAATTCATGGACAGCGATATTAGGTGGGGTTAGATACACGGGAGCTTAGGGTCAAAGGAGCTGCCTCGTACAGGCCTACCGGCCTCTTGTAGACTCCTGCGTTCTTATGTTCTTATGTAATGCCCCGCGAGAGCTTCTTTTCTAAATCCTTCCTATTTCTCAACACGGCCTCTGCGTGTATCGAAATAACACGAGAAATTAATCAAGATCATGGTATTCGCCGGCTGCCTGGGATTGAACCCGCGACCAGCGTGACGGGAGAGCCACTCCTTACCGAGTCGGCCAAAGAGGTACCCCACTGGCTAAGTGGGTTATGGGAGGCTCGTTCATCAGGCCGTCGCCGCACTACACTTATGACCGTCTTCAAGTTGTCCCGGGGGATCGTTAGTGGCAACTATATCTCACCGACCGTCGCGGCGCGTCTGGCCACACGCCGACGGTTTTTGGAAATTTCAAAACAATCGGCACCCTCCCCGACATCTGTCATCCCTCGGCAATAAACCACGACCGTCGGATGTCCATCTCAACAACTTCAACTACTTACGATGGTCTTAACGTACCTCTGTAGCGCATTTGAGATATATTTTGGTAACGAACACACAGACAAACAGACAGTCACCCTTCACAATAAACACAATAAACACTACAACACAATAAATATTAAACACTAAACAAGGCGAGTACGACAATGTAAGACAAAGTACGATAATGCGCGGCTGAGTACGAGGCCGTGGCCGCCATAGCGACGGTGTCAACAAACAGCAGCGGGCAGCACACCGTCCAGCATGTTCAAGAACACCTTCCAGAGCGGCTTCCTGTCCATCCTGTACAGCATCGGCAGCAAGCCCCTGCAGATATGGGACAAGAAGGTCAGTCTGGGCGGCCCCCTCGCCTGTGTGTACCTGTGTGCCTGTGTGTGCCTGTGTCCTGTCGGGGCTGTCACCTGTCTGGGCTTGGCTTGTCTGTGCTCACTCCTTTTGGGCTTGTCTGTGCTCACTCCTTTTGGGCTTGTCTGTGCTCACTCCTTTTGGGCTTGTCTGTGCTCACTCCTTTTGCATTTTTTAAAGGTAATTGAGGCCCACGTTTCCCTTGAATGTATGCAAGGTGAGGCCTCCACTAGCAATGTGTGTACCTCAGCTCTGCCGCCTCGAAATACCATAAATACATTTATATTATAATTGAGGGGCCGACCATCATGCCCCTAATAAAGAGTAGCCTACCGGCGCTATAGGTCTTATGTAAAAAAAAAAAAGTTAGTTTATTACCATGCTTGCCTTCATATTATGGTTAAAGGGTATGTGTTTTTGCCCTTTAGCCATATTATGACGGTGTAATTAAGAAACCTTCAAGAAAGCACTGAAGACTCACTTATTCACTAAATCCTACGACATTACAAACATGTACATTGAGGGTAAGTTTCAGTGCTAACATGATTATTATATTGTTGACGGCCCTGCAGAGCGCTGAGCTGGCAATGGGGTGGGACATGCAACCTCAGCAACAGTAAATGCTGAGGGGTATATGGTATTGTGAGGTGGCAGAGCTAAACTACACAATTACCAACTAATACTAACTACCGTACATGTTCATTGGACTGGTGACACCAAAGAAGTAGGGTATTTAATATATGACATTTTAGTAAGATAAATACCATCATGAGACTAAAGAAAAGAGGTGTATGAAGAGGTAAAATGCTGTGTTAGCATTATTAAGCAATTTAAAGGGTTACCATGTATAAGAGAAGGAATTTTGTATTGGTATTGGTATAGAAGAGATTTAGGAAGTTGTTACAAGTAAAGGGGAGAAGACTGCAAGTTATAGAACCATGCATACAGTGGAGCTGAGTAACCATCTACACAGAATTTCATCATTTTGACGTGGTTGGTTGGTTTACTTTTTATCAACAAATCAGGACACAATGCAGTTCCACCGCTGTATGGAATTGTGGTTATTGTGCCGTATTACAAGTCGAACCTGAGAAGTTTCAGGTCCCTACAGAGTTTGATTTATGGGCCGTATTACAAGTCGAATCCGAGAAGTTTTGGGTCCCTACAGAGTTTGGGATGAATAACATTGTATGGACCTGAAACTTCTCAGATTTGACTTGTAATACAGCCCATAGTGTGAAAATAATGCAATATTTGGCACATAGGAACTGTGTTAAATCAGGGCCAGCTACATACAGATCCATTATCTCAGTGTGTCCGTCCTTCACCTGTATGTGGGTGCCATAGGTAGTGTATTGGCTGAGGACAATTGAGGGGCTGTAGAAGGGAAAGTTATTGCATGCTATATTTCATATTAGAATAAGTTTTTTTTTAAGAGTTAGGGCAAATTATGTAGTAATACCAATTTAACTGTATAACATATCTCTGTAAGATTATTTAGTTATGATTTTTATATATTTTCACATTAGAATAAAGTTTCATTTGTAATAGTTATGGTAAATATGTGATACAATATCTTTATTCAAATGTATTTATTTTTTTGATATATACTAGAATAAAGCATATTTGATAGGAGGCAAGATATAATAACATCACTAAACTTTAACCTACCCATGTGTACAATTACTTTTTTATATCTTTTTTTTTATATGTACACAGCACAATAAAGCTCTAAAGGTAAAATAACAAAAAAAAACTTGTGTGCTTCTGTGTTAGATAATTTAGTATTGACATCTTTTTTGCTTGTTGCAGGTTCGCAATGGACACATCAAGCGGATCACAGACAATGACATTCAGTCGCTGGTGCTGGAGATTGTGGGCGTAAATGTGAGGTGTGTGGGTTTAGGTTTTTGTGTGACACATTTGTACATATTTTTTTGTCTGGGAATGTGTGGTTTATTGCTTTATAGGTATGTGTACATTGTTTTATAGTACTTGTGTTTCTTTATTTGTTTTTGTTACAATGAATATTCTTTTTACTTAAATGTCATATATACTCGTTTAAAAGTAGATTTTTTTTAATGGCAGTTGTATGGGGTCAACTGTTACATAGCTACTACTTATGTAGGGAGTTCAATTTATTCCTTAGTTGAATATATCATAGTTGTGGATATTGACTTCATATACATGACATATCGTACGTTGTGTCTTACAGTATTGGATATTTTTCATACTGTTTCTTTAGTTACCTTTGTGTGCCCCTGTCCTTCCAGCACGACCTACATCACGTGTCCCGCTGACCCCAAGAAGACGCTCGGCATAAAACTGCCGTATCTCGTCATGATCGTCAAAAACCTTAACAAATACTTCACATTTGAGGTTCAGGTGAGACTTTACTTAAACAATACAAGTTCATTCATATTAGTTTGGCTTATTCTTACTTTGCCCAGTTTTTTTAGGGGGCTGAGGGGAGTTAAGCACACCAAGGGCTAAACTAAGTATAAAAAGAACTCTCACAATGTCCTGCTCCTACAGAGAAAATGTGATACACCAAATATCCATCAAATTTTGCTCCAGTTGATACTTTGAGCTATTGAGCTTTTTTTAATATATATGCGTCTTCACCTGTGGTGCCGGTAGGCTCTCTTCATAGGGCCTGATGGTCAGCCCCAGCCCGTTGTGGTGTAGGCAAGTGTTTATAGTGGCGCCATCTTGCATTGGCTCATGCTACCCCCCAAAGCATACTCATTAAAATAGATTTCTTGTTACTCCAATTATAGATATATATATAAAAAAAACTTATGGTGATGCTGCTTCTGCAGGTTTTGGATGACAAGAATGTTCGTCGGCGATTCCGTGCAAGCAACTACCAATCGACGACGAGGGTCAAGCCGTTCATCTGTACCATGCCGATGCGCCTGGACGAAGGGTGGAACCAGATTGTCTTCAACCTGGCCGACTTTGTGAGGAGAGCTTATGGCACCAACTACGTTGAGACCCTGAGAGTTCAGATCCATGCCAACTGTCGAATCCGAAGAGTCTATTTTGCTGATCGCCTCTACTCCGAGGAGGAATTGCCGGCGGAGTTCAAGCTATACCTTCCTGTCCAGACCAAGGCCAAGTCTGCCATATAAGACCTTACAGACAGCCCTGATGATGTGTTAATATACTACAGGCATGATGCAATTTTATATTGGTACTTATAAGTGATTTTTGCACCATTGCTATGTCATATAGTTTGTTGTAGCCATTGGAATGGCAATTTTTTTGTTGTGCGTGTGTGTATGGTGTGTATGTGTGTGTGTGTGTGTGTGTGTGTGTGTGTATGGTGTGTGTGTGATTCTGCTGTGTTTTCTCAGTAGGACAAAGTTCACACATTTTGCTCTCAGTAGAATATTGTGCCATATTTCAAGACATCAGGGAGATAAGCCTTCCTAAGAGATGAAATACAAAGCACATTTTGGGAAGCAAAGGTGGACATCCTGCTTTGTATGTGGTTGTCTTGGGCTCAAATGCACCTTTGTTGGTGACCTTCAAGGAGTGAGTGGGAGACAATGATGTTTATTGTGCTCTGCTGCTGGGTGACGAGTAGGTGACCATGCTAGTCAGCACCAGCCAACTGGTTCTCTAAGCCCCCCCCCACCCCCCATCACACACTATCCACAGTAGTGATAGGCACTAATCTTAATACTGACTTCAGCTTCATTCTCTTTATATATGAAAACATGAGATTGTTTCTTAGTTTAGGTTATTTTTCTATTGAACCCTGCAAAGCCTCCAGGAAGGGGCAGGGTTAGTGTAGGGTGACAGCACTCGAGGGTGTGAAGGGTAACATGACCCTTCTCAGTAGGACACAGTTGGACTGCAATGTTTCCTCAAGCTATTTGTGAATGGTAGCATGACCTGCCTCACTAGGAAGGATTACCAATCACTTTTTTATAGGGTGACTACTTGAGTGGCCAGTAAAGGGTAACATGACCCACCTTACCAGGCAGAGCCACCTATGATTAACTTTTTCTTCTTTGAGTCTGAATTCACTGCCATGTCAGATACAGGAACCTTGTCATGGAGCAGTAATACATCAACCCACCAGCACTAATCATATATTTTCTTTGTCATCTATAGTTGATTTATCTTAATGCCCACTTCTCTAAGGGCACAGCAAGTTTCCCTTTTGCCGTTCATATACTGTCTCAAAGTGCTCTGGTTCACTCTCCTCCCCATGCTAAGTCGAGTCTTTTGCACCTGCCACACCTACTTACCTAACTTGTCTACATCCTTCCTCCTTCAATCTTGTATGTCTTACACTCATTGCCATTCCTAGCCTTTTTGGCACTAAAGGCACCCCCTTTTTAAACTTGTTGCCCTCACCCAGGTTCCACCATGAACCATAAATAGGTCAGTGGTGGTCTGAGGGGAACCCTAGCCAGCAGAGGGCCCTAAGCAGTCAGGCAAGTGTATTTTGAGGGACTGCTTACACTCACCATCTGTACTGTCAGATCTCACCCAGTGACCGTTATATATTGGTTATTAATGGTTTGTTAATTCATAGCTCATTGCCTTGCCTTACCCATCACAAGCACCAGGTAAACTGATGAAACCCCTTGTTGCATCAAGATTATATATTTCTTACATCGCGTTTGCCATTATAATGTTCAACAGACATTTTGGGATTTTGCCAAAAAGAAGTTTCATGGCAAATGGGGTAAATAAACATGTTGAATAAATCCACTTTATTAAAAAGTAGGTACTTTATTAGACCTGTCTTTCAGATCCACCTGCACAATACAATATCAATCAAAACATCACAAAATGGACAGAGTATCACAATGACTTTGTATCACAATTACAACATCCACATCCATGCCTCACTCCCTTTGTAGCGTCGAGGTGGGAGATTCAGCTCTAAAACAAACACGAAAATTGAACCTACGGCCTATTCAATATATCAATCTAGTTAGTCAAAATACGTCAAAATACATCAAAATATAACTTTCAGAACCACATTATGCTGCTCATGGCTGCACCAGCAACCACTACCAATCTTTCAATAGGCTGGTGTATTTCTGAGGAGGCGGTGGCTGAATGCTCAGTGTGCGGGCCTGGTGCCCCGGATGACTCGGGGTCAAGCCCCCACACCACTACAAGCTGACAATTTTTAGTCATCTCCAAGTTGCCAAAGTCAGTTCACATACTGTGCTGAAGACCACTTGTTAACCCCGACTTCAGTGAAACTCTCTAAAGAGGATCAAGTGTAGTTCTTGAGAGCAGCATGAGCCAAGCAAAAATGGCACCACTATAAAATACCTGCCTGCACCACTAACAGGCTTGGGCCAACCAACAGGCCTCATCCTGAAAGCCTACTGGCACTAAAGGCCAAATATATATATATATATATATATATATATATATATATATATATATATATATATATATATATATATATATATATATATATATATATATATATATATATATATATTAAAATAAAAATCAAACAGCAGCTCTGAAACTACACATTTTCAGAGGCATAAAAAATGTAAGTAGTATACATGCCAACACTCAGGACAGTCACCTACATCATCATAACATTAATCTGGACTGAGTGGTGTTGGGTTAGGTGTGTCAACAGATATTTGAATTGGCACAATTCTAATAGTACATAGAGAGATTTTTTGTTGTCCTTGTCCCTTCCCTACACTGCCAGAAATGTTATGAAAGTATAAATCTCAATATACAATACGTACAAAATGAACACTTACTGTACTTGTCATCAAAAAGGCATTAATTGTATCACAGGTACATCACGAATCCCCTTAATCTTCATCCAGAGTGAGGGGGATGTAAGATGGCAGCCTCTTAGGGAGAGGCGGCCTTTGTACTCTTGGCTGGTCAATGTCCGAGAGATTTTCAGCATCACTGCAAGACTGAGTTGAGGCTTCACTGCTGCTCACTGTCACCTGATCATTAGATTTGCTGGGCTTCTCCTTGGTTGCTGTTGATGACTGGTGGGAGACCCTCAGTTCACTTATTCCTTCCTTGTTACCATTTTCGTATGAGGCTGTTGTATCATCAGGAAGAACATCAGGACTGAAAGCTATATGGGAATTTTTCATTTGGTCAACCTTTTTCATTACCCTTGATCTTGTTTCTTCCAAGAGTGACTTCCCGGCAGAACCAGTTGCATGATCTGTACCAGTCTCCGCTACTTTGTCTTCAGGCCTTTGACTTTTTGCTCCTGTAGTTGCTTGATTATCTGAGCCTGAATTTAATGTTCTCATGACACCAGACATTTTCTCTTCAGGCAGTTTTTGTTCTCCATCAGCACTAAATTGACAGGTTTCTAAACCATCAGCATCCTTATTCGGACTGTCTTCAGCTGATACTAAGTGGAAATATCTCTGTTGGGAAGTCTTGGGTTCAACTTCTCTCCTCTTCTTCTCTACCCTTTTCTTAATGACTGGTCCTCCAAGTATTTCAAGGCTTTCACTTCTTCTTCTCTTCCTATACATAGAGAAGCTGGTCCGTCTGGCAGAGTCCCTTGAGAAAGACACTTTTCTTGACCTCTTTCTTCCTTTGTGGTGAGACAGGGGACAGGATGCACCTCGTGGGCACTTGCCATTCTTGAACTCTTCACAGATCAGGATGTGCTGCTTGTCACACTGAAACATGAGCCAATGATTAGTGAACTAAACACCAGGAAAAATTGGTGACTAAACCTTATGAAAGACTCAACTCATAACAAATGTAATGCACATCTTCTGGACTATTTTAGAAACAAGCATTCTACATTAAAACTATCTTATAACTACAACACAGTATGGTGGTTATCAAGCCTAGCTAAAAATGATCTATTAGTGCGTTGACGGGTGGCCGATATGACCCCCCCCCCCCGACGTATGCTATCATTGATTGATTGATTGGTTTGTGAAGAAGTGACACCCCAAATGGTAGGTTAATGTGACCCATCCTCTGAAGAACCTTTTGCAACAGTACTGGAGGATGAGACAGACAAGAGTTGTACTCACTTCTTCTCCAGCCTTACAGTGTCCTCTTACAAAGCCAAGGCACACAGGGGCTGAAGGATTGACTTTGACGTGGCGGTAAGGGCAGTCCTCTCGAGAGCAGGCGGCTTGCAGGAAGTGAGAACACACCGGCATCTTGCTTGGGTCAATTGTGTGGGAGAAGGGACAGTTGTTGACGGGGCAACGGCCTCTCAGGAACCTGTGAAAGACACAGTATGAAGTCCATAGACTGAAAACAGTATAGTAGGGTCCCAAGTAGCACAAGATCAAACAGCGTGATTTGTGAGTTGCATGAGATAAAAAATACCCAAAAGGAGATTATCTAGTAACATGAGCAAGTCTCATATGATGTAAGGCATGGAGCAAAATAAAAAAATTATGCTGAGGAATTGAGGTGCACAGGGGTTAGGTTACATGTGTCGAGTAATGCAAATTCAAATAGCACAAGCTTCTATATGCACCACATGTGCTATTCAGACTTGGTGTATTCCCACTTGTTTATAAACATGTCAAGGAATTTACATACTTGTCATTTTGCCTCAGAAATTTACCTTGTACAAATGGCTACTCTGCTGGCATCATGAACATAGGGACACTGCCCCCTGTCCTTTTTAGTGCAGCGGCCAAAGCGATTGAAGAAGACACAGTATTCATTTCTTTTCTGATACAAAGCTTTCCTCTTCTTCTGCATGAGGGTCACCACACTACGCTGGCGGGCCGAGCTGTGAGGAGGGAACCCAGGCATTACATACAAGGTTATGGAGTCGGAGCCTGAGCTGGAGTCACAGAGTTGAATGATCTGGGGTAGAGTCAGTCAGTAAAAATCTAATTAATCCAACTCCCATTCGTAAAGTTGTACGATAGGCACATACCTCTTATTTATATTTAGGTAACTACTTCAACTAAAAAATCTTGTGTGTGTGTGTGTTAATTCACCATGGCCTGATCACTAACCAAAAGTCAAACAATTAATCGTAACAAGCAACATTCCCTCCCTTTCCCACCTTAAGACAGTGACATAGCTAAAGCATGCAGGAACCACAATGCAAGAAAAGAAAGTGCATTGAGGCTGCTGCTTTGCAAAGTACTAAGGAGAATATCAAGCTGCCTCTGGAACTAATATCATTCTTTTGGGAATGTTTCTTTTTACAAGTGGGAGGAACAGCAAGTAGCAGGCATTGATTTCTTACACTTTTTGTTTTACCCTTAGTATGTCTCCTTTGCTATGAAAAAAATTAAATCAAGAAAAAATGCGTGGTGCTGTACCTTAAGCGTGCGCGTGCCTGGTGGGTCTTGGTCAGCTCATAATGGCCGGTGTGGGTACGGGTGTATGTGAGACCGCCAAGGTGCACTCTGGCCAGGCTGCTCTTGGCCGCTGGGGAGTGCATGACGCGCTGAAGTGTTTTTCCTCCAGCAGTGAGGTGGAACTTCTCACCTCGAAGGGAGACGTGCAGGTGATGTCTGGAAGTTAATGATATTAGGGGAAACAATATTTTAAGCTGCTAGGCAGTTTTACGAAATATGAATTGAAAATATGCAACATTTTGGCATCAGATTTTTAAAGTAATTGTTTGCATCACAGCATGAACTTGGATTCACATATTAGCATCAGATCAGAGTGAAAAAAAAAGTTCAAACGGGGCTCCTTGCAGGGAATGAATATTATGATTATTAGAATAATGTAACATAAAAATCTCATATTGATAAACAATTAACCAATGAGTAATATTTTAGTCTGCATGAAAAGTTTACCAGGTTTCTTCCCACTGGCTTCATAGTTAGCCTTGGGCAGCTGCTTCCTCAGAGATGTTTTGGTGGACTTGTACAGAATCCCACCAATATTGATGAATCTGTCCGACCGCTTGGATGCACTCCTGAAAATTTGTGACAGTGCAACTTGTTGGAGGCATCAGTTGGTTACATCACAGGAGTGTAGTAAAACATGGTTTGTTGATCAGTCACTGTTTGACCTACTCCAATATTTGAATGGTGGATTTCTTAAAGGTATTGTGTTCCTATAATGTGAAGATATTTTAGATCATTTGATAATGACACTATTATTGATAATATATGAACATAATGATTATCAAACAGAACTGTGTACTTACCCTTCCTTGTTTTGTAACTTGTACTTGTTTTTTTGTCTTGATTTGGAATATTCAAAGTATTTTGGATGTTTCCTGAAGTTGTTCCAGGAGTCAACTTTCAGACGGTTAATCTTGTACTTGGAAACAATTCCCTTGGCAAGCCTTTGTTTGGAAGAGACCTTAGTGGAATTGTTTATTACCTTGAAGGTAGTGTTGACCCTTTTTGGGAATGACTTTCTGTTACACTTGTATGTGTCCTGTTTTGCTACAGCCGAGGAAACGTTTCGGACAAGCTTGTGCTTCTTGACAATGGCTCGCTTCCTGTGAAGAGCGGGTGTTGTGACCACTGGCGAGGACAAGACTTTATAAACACCTGAGCTTGACCTTCTCCTAACAATCTTGGTCTTGGAAAGAACGTGGAACTTTTTCTGTTTATCAGTTTCTGACTTACTGGCCTTTGCTTTGCTTAGGGTCTTCGAGCTGCCGCTGTTGGAACGCCTTCTGACAAGCTTGTTTTTGGTGTTGACTGAGTACTTTGGTTTCCCTGGGGTAGAACCTTTTCCAGAAAGGTTCTGACTCTTTATAAGCTTTGTGTGGGACAGAACTGAGTATCTCCTCTTGTTATTGAGTCTTGTATTCATATGATGTGTTCTGAATGCTGGAGATAATTTTGAAGCCCTCATTATGCTGGTCACTCTAGGTGAGGTGCAATGTATTGTCTTTGAGCCATGAGCCATAGACTGTCCTTCCATGCCTGTCTGCTGCTGCGCCTTGCTTTTAGTTGTGCTGCTAGAGTTAGTTTTCACAAGCTTGGTTTTAGTTATGATCTTGTAGTTTCCTTTCTGCCTAGGAGTTCTCAGGGCAACTTGATAGCTACTGCTATTGAGATCTGTTGCTTTAGTATGAGCCGGCTTCTTGTATGAAGAATTCACCAACTTATTTTTGCTCACCCATTTCTGGTTTGGGGTTAGTTGGGCTGCTTTAGTGAACATGCCTTGGGCCACTGAGCCATCAGATTTGTTTGCAATATTTTTGCTTACTACACTTTTTGGCACTTTGTGGAGCTCATTTTCTGTTACTGTGCCTCCTGTATTTTGTGGTAGTGGGTCAAATGCTGCTTTTTCATTTTTATTTTTACTGATATGCAAACTTGGACACTTGCTCTTTGCAACTGTGTCAGAACTTGTTTGTCCTGCTACCTGCATGGCCTGAGTCATAGTCTTGGTAACTTTATCACAACTTCCTTCAGCTAATGGGTCTGGGGGCATTGCTTTCACTGGATTCACGTTCCCACTGATCTTAACCGAACTTATGCCCGAGTTAGATATATTCTTTTTTTTATAAGATGTGGAATGGAGACTAGAATGGGAAACAGCAGCCTTGTTTTCATTAGACTGAGTCACTTTCTGACTGGCTCCAATATTCCTAATGACTGTGGTATTAATGAAGGACTTGTTAACAGAGGAGTACTTCATTGCTGGGATTGGGTAAGTGTACTGTTGTGTTACAAATTCAGAATGTTTTGCTAAACTTGCACTAACATGCATGTCTGCAGAAGTGAATGACTCTCCTTTATTGGAGGAAGTCCAAGTCTTGGCATTAGAGGCATTCCATGAGTAAGAGGAAGAATGCTTTTCAACAGCCACATTTTTGGCAACAATGTTTTGTGTTTGTGGCAATCCCTTAGTATATGAAGAAAATCTCTCACAATGGTAATGATCATATATATTATTCTTTGAATATAAACTATGACTCTTTGTGTTGCTACTACTTGGTACTGTACTGCTTTTCTTTGTATATAAATCACAAGTCTTTGTATTACTAGTATTTGGTGCTGTATACAGATTACTAGTCTTTGTGTTACTGCCACTTGATACTGGGCCATTCATACTCTTTGAACTGTGGGTATAAACATATCTACTTGTGTCCCCATGATACATGTGGGGCAGAGTTGCAGTCATGTGGGTGGTGGTGACACTGTTGGTGCCTGAGGCCAGTCCCTGCCAGTGCTTCCCATGCCTTGTGTTGGTGGTGGAGGCCACAGCAGCAGGAGAGACATGGCTCTGTACTGCAAAGTTTTCCTGAGATTTCTGAAGGAAGGCTGGGTTAACATGGACCTTTGAGTTCAATGGGGCCCTCCCTCTTGATATGAAGTCTGGGTTGAGGTGAATCTTCGTCTGCTCCCCTGGATGGTGCATTCTTCTGGTCTGAAAGATGAGATGTCTTAACACCTTTACTTGTAGTATATGATTAAAGGACTTAGCATCAGACCCTTCAATCCCATTAGGATGAGGTTCCCATTAGGGAAGCACTGGTTCAATAAATACGTACGAAATGGACATTCAAAAATGTCTCCACAGAATGTGACAACACTTTAAATCTCAAACTTTATTTATATATATAAAGAATGGTTAAGGAGCAGAATACAATAAAGAGTGAAATTTAAAGTGTTCTGTGGAGACATTTTAAAATGCCTAATGCATATCTGTTAGATTGGTGCATACCTGTTTGACACCTTACCTTACCTATTTTCCAATTTATGTATGCCAATCATTAAGTTTAAGGTTTACTCAACAACTGTCTCTTGTGTCAACAGATAACTATTTTTGCAGCAATACATGACAATCCATTATATTAAGGTTGAATCAGTCTGTTGGGTTATAAATAATTCTCTGCCAAACAAGCACCAATAGGTGACTTCTTGTTAAAAGCAATATTAATATGAGACAGGCAAAGCTAAATATATACCAATATTAATATCAGACAGACAAAGCTAAATATATACCATCTATGTGTACCCAGATAATTAGTTTAGGTTTGGCACACAGTCATGGGCTCCTTGCTGAGTAAACCGGTTTTAGTTCAGCTGAGGTCATCCTCAAACTAGACATTTGCGGGAAATGAGGTACAAAATCGTGCAATTCACTACATCTATCACCAGAAAAACATGAACCACGTAAGGAAATCGTTGGTTGAGCGAAGCCGTAAATTGTCCGGGATAACTATACTTCCGTTTATCACATTTTGGCAGCAGGCCACAGGCCTGCTGCAGCCAATAAATAAGCATATGTTTCATGCTGTGCCATTGTGTTGTCATGTGGTAGAGGCAGCGATGGCGGCAGAATCTGCCTTCCTCACATCTTGTGAAGACTAAAGTGCTCTGTTTGAGAGGGCAAAACCAATATTTCTGGTGAGCTTTGATTTGTTTGGTATTAGTTTGCATTATTTGTTTTGTAGAAATTCCAAGTTTTGGGAAGGGGGGAGAGCTGGGAAAAAAAGTGCTGAGTTTCTCTCAGCACTTTTTTTCCCACATCAAAACCCATCAGGAAAATACAGCTTCATCATCAGAATTGGAGGATGACCTAAGCTGAAAATTTACCAATTAACCAAGCAAATGTTGTTGAAACTATACCTTGGACCCTTGCAACCTGACCATTTCCTTGGTAAAATTTCAGAAGTACACCCACCGGACCACCAACCACTAGCGACAACAACCAATGGCGCTGTGCAAGGTGTATCACATATTCATTATAATTAAATCTAGCTATGCTAAATCTAACCAAACCTGACCTAACAATCTAACCTAACCCTACCTCACCTCACCTGCGCTCCACTTCCAAAATGCAATAAACGGAAATGTCTCAAAACATTTCCCAAAAACCATATTTTGAGCTCAATATCTCTCAAACGAGTGATTTGCAATGGAAAGTATTAGAGCAGCGTGTTGTACGTGCACAAAGTACTTCCTGGAGCACAGACGTTAGTGCGACGGGTGTAATTCTGACATGATGGTTCACTCCCCCAGGGCAGAGGCAGACACCACACACACAAACCCACGGGAATTACTCTTCATTAACCTTCCTGCGTGGCTGTCCTCGGCACAAGCACCACCACTTTACAAATATGACACTGTCGAGCTGCAGGATGACCTTCTTTCTCTTCCTCTTCTTCTTCTTCTTGTGCAGCGATCAGTGTTGCCAAAGGTGGCGGACTTAAAGGCGCTACATTGAGATAAGTGAATTCCGCTAAAAATGCGCTAGGGAAAATTTCGTCCCTATACCCCCCTCTATAGATTAAGATAATGATAAATTCCGTATCAAAATAAGAAGTTTTGGTATGTAATAAAGGTAACAGAACCTATTATGGTCGTTCCTGCTTCTGCTACATTTCTTAAATAATTTTAATGAAAATACGACCTCCAGAGCCCCGTCAGTGTTAAATGCTAGCGGATGTTCTGCCACCAGGGTAGGGATTAGATCCTGTCGAGTTGCCTTGACTTCTGCAGGAAGATTCCAATATGCCAATGAGCTAGAGCTAGTCTATTTTGCACCGCCTTGGCAACACTGGCAACAATGATCTTGATCTTGATGTCACATGTGACTCGGGATTTCTCCCCAGCCAGGCCTTTGTATCGGCAGCTCCTGTGAAAAGAAAACAAAACATGCGGAAAGTCTATGGCGCATTTCCGAGGGGCTCACGGCCTATGAATATTTACTTTTATCACTGTACAGGTACCTTAATATTTAAAAATACAGTCATCTTATTATGTTGATCAGATAGGATACTTTTGGGGTTACTGATTTATTGTAACTGAATCAATTGATCAATCAATGGGAGCATACCCCGGGGGGCGCGTCGCCTCACCCACCACAGTGTTAAAAGAGGTACTGGGCAGGGTTAGGCGAGGTTCAATAGTGGAAGACTTCCTCTTGTCATCTTTGCATATATTTTTTTTCCAGAGAGAGAGAGAGAGAGAGAGAGAGAGAGAGAGAGAGAGAGAGAGAGAGAGAGAGAGAGAGAGAGAGAGAGAGAGAGAGAGAAGAGAAGAGAAGAGAGAGAGAGAGAGAGAGAGAGAGAGAGAGAGAGAGAGAGAGAGAGAGAGAGAGAGAGAGAGAGAGAGAGAGAGAGAGAGAGAGAGAGAGAGAGAGAGAGAGAGAGAGAGAGAGAGAGAGAGAGAGAGAGAGAGAGAGAGAGACGCCTCCTCCGTAATAGCTGCGATCGGCTGATGGCCAAAAAAAAAGAAAAAAAAAAAACAAACGTCCCTTCCCATCCTCTTTCATCCATTCTTAATTCCTTCCTTCCCGTCTTTGCCTTCATTATTCCCCTTCCCCCTTCTCCCTCCCATTCTCCCCTCTTCTTCCCCTCTCATTTCTCTCTATCATCTATTCATCTTACCCCTCCTTCCCTGCCAGCCTCCTACACACACACACACACACACACACATATACCCCTGGCTGACTTATGGTATTTTAATAGTGTGTGTGTGTGTGTGTATGTGTGTGTGTGTGTCCCTACCCTAGCCTCTGTATCTTTGCCCCTCGTCTTAATTATATTCGTCCCCACCCTTAATCTACACCCTATTATACACTCTCTCATGGCCTTGATGTTTTAGGAAGAAGTGTATATCAAGTGACACAATAGAGCTAATATGAATTTCACTGTCGAGGTTTAATTTTATGAGAAAAAAATGAAGGTACAAAAACGTATCTATTCTCATTTGTTTGCACGCCAGTAATACTCATGGGATCTATATTTTTTAAGCTAGTGTTGAGATAGAAATATAGATAGATACATAGATAGGTAGATAGATAGATGGATGGATAGAGATATAGATAAGTAGAGAGATAGATAGATAGAAAGATAAACACAGAGAGAGAGAGAGAGAGAGAGAGAGAGAGAGAGAGAGAGAGAGAGATAACATTGCCTCTTAGTAAACCAATCTTAGAATCTCGTAAAGTTGTCACACACACAAAAAAAAAAAACGGAAAAAATATAGCAACTACCTGATAGACCATAAAAGGAACCTCAATAGGAGAACCATTAATCTCCGTCATACTAACAACAACAAAATATTATCAGTCTTTTTACCTCTCTTTGTTTTCATTTTTTTCCGCGAGTCAAAGGTGGGGCAAGCCTAGAAGAGAAGCCAGCTGCCAGTCAGTGCTTTTTCTCAGAGGAATCGGCCGTGTCATTCGGATCCGAAGAGGACCACTGGCCGCTCATGAATATTTTGGCACCAAGACCAGTCGTTGTGCCCATTGGTTCAGGTCAGTCCACCAGCTACTCAGGACCAGGACTGCCGAGAATGGCGAACCAGTTATGCTAATGCCCCCTCCACCCACAAAAATCCTGGCATGGGGCCCCACCCAAACTTTTTTCCTGGATCCGCGACTGGTCCAGACTACAGTTAAAAAAGGAAGTTTGTCGTTTTTTTCCTTTAGTTTATGTTCATTGTGGCTATGACTAAAGAGAAATTCTAAAGGTTGAATGCTATTAGTTTCGTCCCTTAGTTTATATTCCACTTGCCCTGTGTCAAAACTATAGGTATGGAAGATGAAGAGATATCAGTTACTGTGGGTGTCGGCTGCCAGGGGATGTGACTAAAGAGAAAATAAAAAAAGTTAAACCGGGTCCGGGCCGGCGGCGTGGTGGCCCGTCCAGCGATGTTGAATATTTTACATATCATGAAAATATGAAATGGAAGTACTTAGAAACAGAATAAAATATACATACATTTCAATATGATAATATATATACTTTTGCATAATGTACATCTATTTCGTTTGGCGATGAATATCTTTTGTTGAAAACTGCAAGTGTGGCAACAACGCACACCGCCGTAGCCAGGTGTAAACAAACCCACGGGAGTGGCGGGGAGATTGGTGGCAAATATATGTATTCTTCTGTTGCAGAGAACACCCGGGTGTCATTGGCGAACTATTTCAGTTCCTCCCATACCAAAATTATATTGTGAACAGGGAGCGACTTCAATGCAGACAGATGGTTGAGAATTCAATCAGTTGTTGTTTTTTGGTTGTTCATCAGCTGTCGTCCATGTGGTCCATGCTTTGTTTGTCGACAAGCGACGTGACGGATCCCATCTCCTCAGTACCGAGCGCCCACCATTTTTGTGACGCTATTTTGACGTCATTAACCTCGACGGGACCGTCAAAACGGGATAGTGGGAACCCGGCCTGACACCCTGCTGCTTCAAGTCCGCCACTTTCTCAACGCTGATGGACTCCCAGGGCTGTATACTTGCTGGCGATTGCAAGGCCAACTCGTGATCAGGCCGTGGTGAAATACACACACACACACACACACACACACACACACACACCTCAGTCGGCTAGAGCGCCGCGCTGCAAGGCTTCACGGCCAAACAGGCAGCGCTCAGGCCGGATTCTTCCCGTTGACTAGGAGTGGTTACTGTCCCCTATTGAGCAAGAAGGATGGGGTGTGTGGTGAGTGAGGTCCTGGCAGTACCCAGAGATCGACGATAATGAGCATGCACTTGCTCGTGTCGTGAGGGTACCTGCTGGCGAAAGCGAGTTCAACTCGTGATCAGGCCGTGGTGGATTACACACACACACACACACACACACACACACACACACACACACACACACACACACAGGTACATGCAGGCACACAACAAACAAGCAAGAAAGGAGTAGAAACTGATTAACATTGGAAATGCATTTATTATCGCTCACACTACAGTGTACTAAACACAGCACTGCAATACACCGATTTATCGCATGACTAAATGTGAATCGATTCTCAAAATTATTAATGAGATCGAACGAGAAAAAGATGCCTCCACTGAAGGGAGTGAACAGCTATATGAGTTTGCTGATGATGTTCAGTTGCTGAGGGGGAGTGGAAGTGAATAGGAGTAACAAGCACTCCAACAAGACCTGGATAAGATTTGGGAGTGGAGTCGTAAATGGAAAATGGAATTTAACACCAGAAAGTGCAGTGTGATGGAATTTGGAATTTGGCAAAAGCAAAAGGAAAAGGAAAATTTCATGGAATTATACATTAGGAAATAAGAGCATTAAGAAAACATCAATGGAAAAAGCCTTGGGAGTAACTGTATCGGATAATTTGTCGCCAGAGAAACACACAAACATAGCTGTAAGTGTGACATAGGCCTACAGCCTTGTGAGAAACATAAAAGTTGTTTTTCAATATCTGGATGAGGAAATGATGAAGAAACTGAGTGTAACCATAATACGTCCAAGGTTGGAGTACGCAGCAACAGTATGGTCACTGAGTATAATGACAAATAATATAAGGAAAGTAGAGAGGATTCCTGGACTAAGACTTAACATACGAAGAGAGACTGAAGCAGCTGAACCTATACTGACATTGGAACAGAGGAGGGAGAGGGGAGATCTGGTTGAGGTAGGTATACAGGGTACTGAGTTTTTTTTTTTTTTTTTTTTTTGCAGCAGAGGAAACAGCTCAAGGGAAAAAAAAAAAAAAGCCTGCAAATCACTCCTTTAAAAAGAGTTAAGAGGAGCGGTCAAAAGAGAGGTCAGTTTCGGGAGGAGAAGTATGCTGATACTTTCCTCTTGAAAGAGTTCAAGTCGTAGGCACGAGGAAACACATATGAAGGAAGATTGTTCCAGAGTTTACCAGTGTGAGGGACGAAAGAGTCAAGTTGCTGGTTAACTCTTGCATAAGGGCAGGGTCTCTGGATGGAAAAAGTGGACTAAGAAGATCTAATAATATGGGATAGGCCTACAAGAGAATCAAGAGGTCACGGAAGGAAAGTGAAAAAGGAAGCTTGTAGAAGAACCATGAAGAAGAATAGCTTTCTACAAAGAGTGGTGGATAGCTGGAACGGCCTGGAAAAGGATGTCCATGCAAAGACCATTTATGATTTCAAGGCCAAGTTGGATTATAGTAGAGTGCATACAGAGACGAGACAATACGAGCGTGGCTCCTCCCGTATACCACAACTATATGTTAACACACACACACACACACACACACACACACACACACACACAGACACACCTACAGGATATCTTGGCTGAACAAGACAAACGTCACGATCAGGGCCACAAAACAGGCGGCGAGCAACACCTTGGAGGCAGTGTTGCATCGTTTGGCCGCCAACAATTTTTTCTTCAGGATTGTCTCTGTGTCCACCTTCGAAAGCCTAAGAGAATTGACAAGCGCAATGGCAACCACAACAGCAAAGGAGAGGAAGATCAAGACGACATACCACACGTCAATTAACTTATAGTACGGGGTTCTGACGTTAGTGTTCATCGCCTGAGAGAAGAGAGTAACGAGGACAAGGAGGGCGGTCAGCGTAACCATTATTCTCTCGTTGAAACACTCGAGGGGGAAGAAAAGAGACAAGTAACAGATGGGAAATATGAGGGAGCGACATGTCCCCGAATAGTCGGCGACATGTCGGCGACAAATTTGCCAATAAAATTAAAATTTCAACGGGCAAAATTCGGCGACAATTCGCCGAACACCGCGAATCGGACGCCGAACTGTCTGGGACATGTCGGCGACATTTCGGCGACAATTCGGCGTCCATTTTGCATTCGTGTACATTCGGCGAACGGCCGCGAATTTTTCATGCAACATGAAACTTTCGTGGCGGTCGTTACTAACTGTCAAAAGTCGCGTGGTGGACCAAGGTGGACGCAGACATGTCCCCGAACGGCCAAGAACAGGCAAGAAAGATGCCGAACTTGTCCGCGACACAGGATGACTTGCATATTCGCGCACATTCGTGAACCAAAATTCGGCAATGTATTTGGGGCTTTAGGGCGAGTGGATGGTGCTGCTGCTGGGGCATGTGGCGTGCAAGATGTACGGAATGATACCTTGCCCCGAGTAAAACATAGACTTTAGGTATGTTTTGTTTTTCTTTCTCAGGAGCTGCCGATACAAAGGCCGGGCTGGGGAAGTCTCTCGAGCCACCTGTGACATCAAGATCAAGAGCGAGACCAAGGCGGGTGGACAAATGTCCGTATAAGTGAATATAAGTGGCTTTATTTCAGATTAGAAAATTACATAACGCTGAAAAGAAAGTTGTGTGAATAAGAAGGGAGGAACGAGAGGAGGAGGACCTAAGAAGCGATACAAAGCGTTACAGGTCAAAAGAAGAAGAAGAAGAAGAAGGACGGCAGAAGTGTGGAAGAGAAGGAGTTTCCCGCCCTTATAAGTAAGTCCTCGGGTGCCAGGGGCGTGCCAGGGGTGTGCAGGGGGCGGGAGAGAAGGAGGCCAGGTAGTGTGTGTGTGTGTGTGTGTGTGTGTGTGTAAGAAGAATAAAAATAAGGCTTACCCCCCCCCCCCCCCCCAGGCCCATAATACGTTCTTGTAGTCCTTATTTCAGTGTCTCGAGCAGCTATCATTCCCTTGACTATAGATGTGAAAGGCTGTTTAGTGAGGGGTCTTGGCTTCCTCTGGTCCTGTCCTGCCCTTGTATTATTTTTGTTGTATTTTCGTTTATTTATTTATTTATTTTTTTCCAGCACAGAGGCAACCAAATTCAAGGGTATTCAAGGTTTATTTTTTTTATTTATTTTTTTTTTTTACAGCACAGAGGCAACAAAATTCAAGGGCATTCAAATTTTTTTTTTTTTACAGCAGAGGGCAACAAAATTCAAGGGCATTCAATTTTTTTTTTTTACAGCACAGAGAGGGCAACAAAATTCAAGGGCATTCAAGTTTTTTTTTATTTTTTTTTTTTTTTTTACAGCACAGAGGTCAACAAAATTCAAGGGCATTCAAATTTTTTTTTATTTATTTATTTTTTTTTTTTTACAGCACAGAGAGGGCAACAAAATTCAAGGGCATTCAAGGTTTATTTTCTCTTTTTTTTTTTTTTTTTACAGCACAGAGAGGACAACAAAAAGATGTAAAAAAAAAGAGCCACTAACTGTTGCTCCCATATAGCAATTAGTATAGACTGTGTTGCTTCAGGTCAGTGTGCATCAGGCTTGGGTTTTTTCTCTAGTATTGCACCCATTGCCTTCCAGAACCCAACACTATTGTCTCTGGTGTGTCTTGTCCTGATGTGTTTCTCTAGTATTACATCCGCTGCACTCCAGGCCACCGATGCCAGGTTATCGTACTCAGAGCCTTGTAATTACTGGTTTCTGAGCCATAGCTATTGCCAAAAAACACCAATAATTAACCATTTTAACGATAACTTTATATGAAGGCAATTATTGGGGTCGAGGAGGCAGTTTTTGGGTCTCAAGTTGGCAAACATAGAAGGCTGATTACGACAATCTGGCAATGTTGGGCTTGACACTATTGTTTCTGGCGTATCTTGCCGTGCTGTGCCCCTTCCCTTGTGATCACTTAGTGTGGGTCACTGTCTCAGCCACCTCAGGTCACCGTGTGTCAGGCTTGGTGTTTTTCTCTAGTATCACACCCATTGCACTCCAGCGCTCAACATTATTGTGTCTGGCGTGTCTTGTCCTGCTGTTCACCTTCCCTTGTGGCCACCTGGTTAAGATGGAAATGCCAAAAAATGACATTAACATTCTTTACAAAACCTCAATTATTTTTCAACCGACTATTTTGAAATTAAGTCTGGAGATAATGGATAAATACAGCTTTTTTTTTATCATGGCAGATTTTAGTTATCGCATTTCATATATGAAAAATAAGATAAAGTTTGGTGACAATTTTTTTTCATTTTTTGTATGAAAAAATTACTGGGATCTGGTTTTATCTTTTTAAAAGTTTCATGATAAAAGTTTTCCCTTTCTTGGAACGATACCTTTATATCTACAGACACTTCAAAAACAACAGGGAAATTGCACCCCAAATGTCAATACCTTTGGTTTTGAGATATGAGTAATTTTATGTTGAAGTGTATCATGATGGTTTAAGGCTTATTGCAACTGAATTTTACACATTTTGGGATAAGAACGACAAACGAAGGCAAACCAGTGTTTATTATATGGTATACAATATTCAGGCCTATTTGGCACCTGGTCCCCTCTTGTGGGGGTGGCGAGGAAGCAGCACCCGATGGATGTGCACGTGGTTGGTGGATCTCTTTGTCTTAACTCTTCCTTTTACTCTTGTTTATCATCTCCATTCTCTCTCTCTGCCTTGTCTTCAACTTCGATTGATGACCACTGACTCCTTTCAGGAACAGGAGTAAAATAAAACAAGAGAGAAAGGCTTTCAGCAATTGAACAGTGTCAACGCTCTCTCCTCTCAAAGCATCTGAGGAAACACCAAGTGTGTCACTCACTGCTGCACCTCACTCACCACCCAGAGCTGCTTGATATTGACATGGTGGTCCATATTATAAAATACTAACAGAATATAAAAAAAATGTTATAAAATAATTCAACCTTTTTCATTCATGAGCAACAACAAAACACCTGGCATGGCGTCCGGTGAGGCTCTTTAAATTAATGAACATAAACAAAGCCAAGTTAAAGACAAGGAATTGAGATATCAATGTGCTGTTTTCACAGAAAATTGGGAACGTTTCAAGGATAACAAAACTGTTAAAACCTGAATTCAATGTCCGAGTTGAAAATATTTGTTTTTTACCATCACTTCTTAATGTTTTCTGTCAGTGGCCCCAATTGCACCTAGGAACCCAGCAATGTCTTGAAATTCAGTTTGTTTCTTGACTAGTCTGTAATAAAAAAGCCAATTTCTGTTCCTTTTGTTAATTGTGCTCAATTTTTTATTAGTTATATAAATACATTCGTAAAGTTACCTTGCTTCATTCTCTCATGCTGGAGGATGGGATTGATTTTGATTTTCATGGCCCTGCCTTAGCTGAGTGAGAGGCACACCTACTACAGCTCCATGGACTACAACAACAGGCATTTTAAGGGGTCAGAATAAGTATGCAAATTTTTTATATACATACATGCTGGTATTTGTCATGTTTCTACAGCACACTAAGAGCCCACTGTATAAACTTTATTTACTTATAACCTTTATTTATTGTTATATCTTAATTGGTAATATACATTGGCTTCTGTCTTAATTTTTCACATCATTCACTCTTCCCTTGCCCTGAAGTGGGGGTTAGTGCTAAGGTGGGCAATGGAGTGATGCAGTCCCTTCCTTGCCCCCACTGACACAAGCCAAGCTGATAGAATGTGACATTGCTCTTTACTGAGTTTTCATGGTCGGTCTTGTTGTAAAGGAAGAGGGAAGGGAGGGATGCATGGCCTACTGGCCCCCTTCATACATACAACTTATATTACAACTCATATGATCTGTCTATTTTAACTTTAATGCCCTATCCCCACTTTGATTTTGTCCAGATCTTCTAATTTCATCCCTTATGTTACAGGGCAGGCAGGGAGCTAAGCTGGAAGAAAGACTGTACAATGGATATTAATTGGCCTCCAGGAGTTTGGTGATGGGACGGCCTGCAGACATCAGATACATGAAGGTTTCTTTTTCTATACTTGTTGGTGTGTGGGTCAGAGTAGAGTAGCACTGCTCTTCAGTCTATCTTGCTGTCGTCTCCCTATTTCAGGTATTGGAAGAGCTGTCCACCCTAGATGGTAACCAGTTTATTATATAAAATCTTAACCTGGTAATTTAATTTAAATGAGAGATCAAGTAGATAGATTCACTTTTCTTTACCAGTTTACTAAGCAAGCTGTGTGGTTCCCTCTATTCACTAATATTTGCTTGTAGTTTCATTTGTGCCAAATTGTCACTGCAACAACATAGACAGAACACAGATTCCATCTCAGAACTATGTAATTGTAGGTTTTTTTCCCATACAAGTACAGCACTCCCTTCTCCCTTCCATCAAATCCCTCCTCCCTCCCAAAGGAAGCCTTCCACCCAGGTTAAATAGCACTGAATAGCATAGCTGGGAACAAGGGAAAGTTCCAGTTGATGGTTCTATATTAAGCTCCTTCATTTCAACAAATTTACACTGTTTGTCCCTAGACATAAAGTGGCATTAGAAATCCTTATATCTTCACAGTCAGGTATATTCAGAGTTGCCAGCCAGCGGGTATTAGGTCACAGGGCCCACGAAGCTTGAGCAATTCTTTCAATTATTGTAAATTACCTGTCTTTCTCTGGGGCTTGTAACAATTACAGTTCAATACAATAAGTGATACTGTTGTTGAAAAAAATGCAGCTGATGATTCTCGTTGTTTTATTTATTTGTAAATGAGAGAAAATTAATGCCGTGTGGAACCCCATCCTCATCAAAGGTAGTTATTGCATGAAAGCCCTGCAAAATCAAGCAAAAATGGGCTCTAAAAAATTATATTTACATTACAGTACAGTCGAGTCACGTATGGCGCGGTTAATTGTTTCTGAGCAACGGCCACGCCATAGGAAACCGCGTCATAGGAATAACTAAACCTATGGAGAAAATACAATTTGGTTCTGGCCCTTGCCATTTTGCCGAACCCACACCCATTTTTTTTTTTTCGTTCATTCTAGCCCGAGTGCACCAGTAGGCATTAACTGCCTTTTGATGTTGTTCAGTCCGAGATGAGTCTGTGGAGATGAGGCAAGATGAGGCGCCATGCGTGCGGGGGCAGCTGCCAGCGTTTGAGAGAGCGACTCGGGCTGTCCAAGCCACCCGGACCGCTCCGGGTCCTCTCAAATGCGTGATGCCGCAGCTTCCTTTTCATCCTCTGTTGCAAGGAGCTCGTCAGTCGGCCAGAACAGCTTGTGATGCATGTTTAAACGTCGTCAGGAATATCAGCAGACGCCATTTTGCTGCCAGAACAGCTAGTAAACGTCGTTAGGAAGATCGGTGGACGCCATTTTCCTGCCAGTGAGTGACAACGTTTACTAGCTGTTCTGGCAGGAAAATGGTGTCCGCTGATATTCCTGACGACGTTTAAACATGCATCACAAGCTGTTCTGGCCGACAAGCTCCTTGTAACAGAGAATGAAAAGGAAGCTGCAGTGGTTATGGTGGCACAGAGAGGTGAAATGCAATGGAAGCACTTATATGTGTTTGTTTGGGCCGCCACATTTACTGATGACATCATCACAGCACGGAGGCGCTCCACCTTTCCAAACCGAGCTGCAGCGGGCGGTCCGAGTAGGCAACTCGGGCTGCGGCGTCACGCGTTTGAGAGGACCTGGAGCGGTCCGGGCAGGGGAGACTACGAACCGAACTGCGTCATAGATGGTTTTACCCGCGTGATCTGAAAATACGGTTCTGAAACCATACCGCGTCATAGGAAACCGCGCCTTATGAATCCACATCATACGCATCTTGACTGTATTTGCTGAGTACCTGCCAAGGGTGTGTGTATCAGTGTTGCCTTTGACAAAATTTATCAAAAACATCAGGGTGTCAGGCATCTCGACAACCACCTTACCCCCAACACTAGGAAGGCCAGATGTTTGTGTCTCCGTGAGGTCACTGGCTTCCACTCCCAGCATATTATACTCTGCCCTCAATTGACTGCTGGTTATTGTGTGAGATGAACCAAGACCTTGGGTGGACGCCTGCTGCTACCAGGAGCGTGGTCAGGTCAAAGGTGATGGGATTTAAGGCCAGGAGTCGTGGGTGTAGGGAAACACTTTTGGAGTGGAAGCCAAGTTGCACACGGACACTAAACAATGGAGGCTGTGCTTTCTGTCGGGTTGTTTGACGTCCTAATGTTTTTTTATAAATTTCTCCAAAAACGACACTGATACACCCTAAGGAGGTACTCAGCAAATATTGTAATGCAAATATAATTTTTTAAAAAGCCTATTTTCACTTGATTTTGCAGAGCTATCATGCAAGAATGATTTTTGATGAGAATAGGCTTTTCTCTCATTTTACCAATAAATAAAACAACAAGAAAGATCAGCTACATTTTTATTAACAACAGTGTTACTTATTGTACTGAAGTGTAATTGTTACAAGTCCCAGAGAAACACGGGTAATTTATGATAACTGAGAGAATAGTTAAAGCTTCGTGGGCACAAGGACTTAATCACTGGTGACACCTGCTAGGAATGATTATATCCCCATTACAATCAATTGTCACAGTATTTGAACCTCCTCCTAATAGTAATAAATTGAGCAAAGGTGGGCAGCTTCCCTTGTTTTGGGGTAATGCTTCAGAGAGAATGTAACAGACATATAGAACAGCAGTACAGACACCCCTGAGAGTATGTACTGCTACTCTGTGTGTACATTACATTCTCTTAAGATGTTAGAGCAGTGGTTCCCAACCAGGGGTCCAAGGACCCAAAGGGGCTCATAGAAGAATTTCAAGGGGTCCATAGAAATTGATTATTTTTTTAATTTATTGTACAGGAATTAGGAGACATGTGGCTCAGAAAAAAAACCCATACTACTGTACACAACCCTTAAAACTGAATGCTTAAATTGCTCAACATTAGCCAACAGTACCAGGGGTATCAGATTCATGGCCCACATGGGATGGTTATGAGTGGCCCACTAGGTGACGGGAAAAAAGGGGTCCACAGGTGAAAATTGACTGGAAAAGAGGGAACGGGACAGAAAAGGTTGGGAACCACTGTGTTAGACAATACAGTGCTCCTGCTTCATCCTTAGTTTCCCTGCCACCTTTCCCACACAGTAATCACTCGGCCCTTGATTTAACGGATTAAAAGGGGGGAAGGGTGGTCTGTTGCTTGAAAATACGGTTTTGACGTTTCTAAAGCCGGTGTCACACCGGACAAATCTACCCAGCCTCCTTTCTAGCTCGGAACAATTTTTTTTTATGATCCAGGCGGCCAGGCGCACGTGTGTGAGTGGCCCCGGCCACGCGCTGGGCTTGAGCAGCTGACGGGCGGATGATGATGGTGGTGATGATGGGTGTCGGCGGCGTGGCCCCCACATCGGCGCCATTTTCGTTGGGGCCCGTGTGTGTGGCTGTGTTTATTGTGGGCCCAGGCTCCTCAATTTGCGAATTCTTGTTTTCCACATGCTGCGCTCATCATCGCCATCACTGTCATCAGCCGCCCGTCAGCTGTTCGGGCCCGGCGCGCGGCCGGGGCTGTCTGCACGCATGCGTTTATTGTTATTTTAGGGTTTTTAAGTTTCTAAAGCTGGTGGCTATTTGTCCGTTGAGATCTTGTGGTCCGGTAAATCTGAAATCCGTTAAATCGAGGGTCGAGTGTAATACTAATAATGATTATTAATAATAGAATCCAGTTAAAAATCAAACGAGTGTGTCTGCAGTAGTATATTTAATGAACTTTTCAGGAATTTAGGAATACAGTCAGTGTTACAGAAATAGCTTGTAGCAATTGAATCAACAAGGTTTTTTTTTCCAGTTGCTGTTCTTCTGAGATGTGGAGAGCAGAAGAAACTGAATGCCATTGCTTCTTTCAGGCATGGTGCTCTATGGTCCTGACCAGGTGTTACAATGCTCCCACAAGCCAGCTGTATTCATCTTGATTGAGAACTCCTTGCTCTCAGTCATGGGGACTACCCAGGTGTCTGGAGGAGAAAATTTTAAAAGAATGTTTTGCACCTTTCTAAACTTCAGAGAAACTCAGTGGCCTACATTGCTTTTGTTTACTGCCCCAAATTTAAATGAGTAAAGTTCACTGTAACTATTGTTACTATGGGTTTCAGAGGTAGTGTTCCCTCATTTTTCAGGAATAACCAAAACAAAAATGTTGGGTTAGGTTCATATTCTGTCAGATTGTTTCGGATCTCCCATTAATTTTTTGTCGCCGTCGTTTATTAACAAAGTGAATAATTAAGGCATTTCCCTTCTCTACATATAATGTGAAATTCCACATCGAGGAGCTGTTCTCCAGCACGAACGTGTTGTGACGTCACTGTGATATCACTTCCTAGGCTCTGCCCCATAGTTACCTTCCACCTCACTGACACGCTAGAAATGAAAACTGAATGCAAGCAATAGTACATGAATTATGAGAAATTAAAGTAGAAAAGAGAAAATATTTATGCAACTATGTCTCGCTTTAAGAAATGCATCAAAACAATATCTTGGTGGCTTCGTGTTAAGTGAGCTGGTTTTGAGGGCAATCAATGGGGGCATACACTGGGGGGCACGTCGCCTCACCCACCCTACGACGCCAAGTCTGGGGGTCCCTCTGGGCGAGTCTCCATATAGACGCCCTTTTCATCCTGGATAAATAAAGTAATGCTGACACTGGCAGGAGCACTGGTATCACCTGTCAGCAGGGTGGAAGGTAACTAGGGAATGATGTCACAGCGACATCGTGATACGTTTGTGCTAGAGGACGGCTCCTCTACACAAAATTTTACATTATGAATAGAAGGGAAGTGCCTTAATTATTCACTTTTGTTAATAAATGACTGACAAAAATTAGTGGAAGAACTGAAACAATCTTTGATAGAATATGAACCTAACCCAACATTTTGTTACAGTTATTCCTGAAAAATGAGGGAACACAGCCTCTGAAACCCATAGTAGTTACTGTTTTGTAACTTAACAAAGCTTATTACTCATGTATTAACATAAGTCCATTCATTTCAGCTGGATCCTGAGCGCCTAGCCAAGTAACTAAGGACTCTGCTGATTGGCTGTCAGCAGGTGGAGCATCTTGTGCCTCCATTGTCCAACACACTATAACTACTATACTCAGACTGTCTATTTGTAGCTTGCAACTGGAGCCTAAGCAACTTTTGTAAGCTTGTAGCTGATTGGACAGCGGCCTGAGGCAGCCTTCTCCCACGCATCGTAGAAACAGACCTCGCCACACTACAAGTTTTACTTTTATGCTCTGGACCATACTTGGTTTCTTCATCACTGGACAATAGAAAAACTGCAGATTACAACTGTGTTAAAAACAACTTAAATCTATCTGTCCTTTTACGCTAGGAAGCCACAAGTCAATTGCCCACAACATTGTATAAAAACTTCCTTACCTCCGACTTATTGATAATCTGTTGACACTGTTGTCTTCAGGAGCATTTTCTTTAACAGATGGTGTCATTTGACAGTAGCTTAATAATTCTGTGAAAGAATTGACATGGAATAAAAAGCAGTGTTAACATTTATACCCCGTCTGAATTCAACTCACATTATTTCCTTTATTTTTAGTCAATTTAAGTTGTTTTTAACACAGTTGTAATCTGCAGTCTTTCTACTGTCCAGTGATGAAGAAACCAATTATGTATTACATGACATGAGTGGTCCAGAGCATAAAAGTAAAACTAGTAGTGTGGCGAGGTCTGTTTCTACGATGTGTGGGAGAAGGCTGCCTCAGGGCGCTGTCCAATCAGCTGCAAGCTACAAATAGACAGAGTATTATAGCCTGTGTTAAAAAGATCTTCGTATTTACTGCTCTTCTGTGACATCATTGGATTAAGAAATAATTGTACAACTATAAAACTATTTTCCAAACTCATGGGTAAAAAAGTCATGATTGTGAGTAGGAACTAGAGAATAACATTTAATGTTTGTACCACTTATTATCAATATTTGCAGCCATTGTGGAAGCTATTTTAGAATAATATGCATTCTTGTACATAAAATTACTACAATGGTACTCTCAGATTTTAGATAAAGTGCTATATCAAATGATATGAGGAAAGGTTTGTAAAAAGAGGTATAAAGATCAAATTTCTCCGACTTATGTTAATCATGTAATAATTACTATTTTTTTTACCCTAACAAGTTTTGAAAATTGTATTATACTTTTACAGTTACTTCTCAATCTAAAGAGGCCAAAAAAATTTACCTATGTTGCATTATGAAAGTTCATAAATATGAATATTTACCAAACATACACAATTGCATTGGGCGCCATAGACGTCAGGCACCCCACTTGCCAACAGCCAATCAGAAGCGTCCTTACATACTCAGCTAGGGATCAAGCTGCTGCTGGAGAGGAACAAGATTGTGAATCGACTACAGTCACTACATTCATTAAGCTGTGAACTCTGCTTAACTTGTCTGGGAGATTAAAATGCAGAATGGAATGTTGAAAGCAATGAAAGCATGTACGAGAGGGTTGGTGTAGGTTTATCAGTAAAGGAAGGGGATTGTGAGTGGTTGGTAAAGTTGTGGCCACTGACATATACTGGCTTAAGTCTCGAGTTGTGTTACAAGAGTAGGCAGCTTTGCAGTGGACTGAAATGCTGTACTCTTACCAAATAATTAGGAAATGAACCTACTGTCATGTTCATGATACATTGCTGTATATCTTGAGTGTACAGGAACACTACACTTGTATTACATTAATGGAAGGAACACAAAAGTGTATAAACATTTTCATTTTCTTTTGCTTCAAACTGCAACTCCTATAGCTCTATAAGTGCTAATAAAGGGTATTTTAATAAGTTACTGCATGTAAATCATGGTTAATATTCGAAATAACATGAAATAGTAAATAACTTGAATGTGACACTAGGTTATTTCAAATAATATTGATGTTATTTACATGCAACAAATTAAAATTCCTTTTGCATAGGCATTTGAAGAGCCAGATGTCTTTTTATGTATCTGAAATGAGATGAATTATAGGTATTTGAAAGGCCTTAGATCATTTGAATATGATCTGACTATTCTGTTTGATACAAGCTTGTCTGTCATGTGCTTGTGTGGTATATTATCGATGCATATTGGCATGCTTGTGGTTAATATAAAAGAACTTGAGGGTCCTTTGTTTACACAAACATTCAAATATAGCACTAAAAATAAAAAGTTAATCTTTACGCAATTACAAACAAACAGTGCGCAGGTACTACATCTATGTTCGTGAGTGGACAGATGGAATGAAACAGACTATGGGAATAACATTTCAATCCACTGAAAATCTGAAAATCCACCTCTTTTGTGATGCCATTAACTTTAGACTCAGGCCAGTAGCTTTTGGAAGGTACAGTAAAGTGAAGTGGTCTGAAATGGTTTGGACGATGTAAATTAATGGGTATGAGTTCTGTGAGTGGCAGGGAAGTGTTAAGTGCTTTGTAGAGTTAAAGGAAATGTGAGCATGAGGGTTAAAACAAGGGTAGATATAAGAAAGTATTCAACCAACTGTTTCCTAATACTCAAAGTTCTAATAATTCTGTATAGTAATCAAAGAGTATACTCAGGAAAAATGAGTTTTATTTGGTGTGCGTGGTAATGGCAGTGAGAAGTGAGAGGAAAATGAAAGCATTTATTAGATTTAGTAGTGATTGTGGAGTGGTTGCTCAGAGATGGTTTGGACACTCGGGCATTAATTAACGATGATGATGACTGTGAAGAAAGTATATCATGGGAGAAATGATGGAGGGGGTGCCAGGGGGAAGCCACTAGTGAAATGGATAAACTGAATGAATGAAGAAAGGAGAGAGTTGGTAGGCGAAGGAGTGCTGGAACAGAAAATTGGAGATAGTTTTGCTTTGGCCACCCCTAGAGGGAGGTTTCCATGAAGGAGAGCATTGTAAATATAGATAAACTGAAATATACTGCGGAGACACTAATATGTTTCTTTTATAGACTGTACATACCTATAACACCCTGCTCTCCAATGACAACTCATCATCCACTCCATTGATCTATTACACTGGTTACACTCTTAAGAGTTATCCTCATTCTCATCACATTTCTGAAGCATTTCAGAGCACCATGCTTCGCCCATTCAGCCACTCCACAATCTACTCCCTACACTGTTTCACTCACACCAAATATATGATTCCATTGTTTCCTCCATCCTATCCTGACAGATTACAACCACCTCTTATAGGATTTTATTTCAGATACATTTGTATCTTAAGAAGTTTTGGCTGCTCATCATGATCTCAAATTCATTAATGCAAGGTACAGTAAACCATACTTACCCAGGTGTGGCAGAAACAAAGATGAATACTATGATGGTTGCTCACCCTGAAGGGTTGCTACTCCTGCATGGGAGGCATACCAGCTGATGACTATGGTTGATACCTGGAAGAGATTACCTACTTCAGTATATAACAACATTGCCTGTATAACATTATACAATGTTCATTATATAGAACAAATGATCTACCATGTTAAAGATGGCAATAATGTCAAATGGAGTTTCCTGGCATGAATCAATGGTTGACATACATACAGTACTTGACTTAACGCTGTGATGATTATCAAACACTAAATAATGCAAATATCATTCATGATACATTAAGCATGACATCAGCTAATCTTCAGCCAGACCTGCAATACTGATGAACCATATTAAACCTGAGCTCAGAAGGTTGAGAGTGGACAAAGTGGGGCTCCGAGACAAGTAGGCCTGGCAGTGGCGATGAAATGCCTGAATTTACTCTTTTCTACACTCCCACACGACCATTGCGTGTAACGAAACACACGAGAAATTAATCCAGACAAGGAAAGGTTTGCCGGCGCCGGGGATCGAACCCGCGACCAGCGTAACGGGAGAGCCACTCCTTTACCAGTCGGCCAAAGAGGTACCCCACTGGCTAAGTGGGTTATGGGAGGCTCGTTCATCAGGCCGTCGCCGCACTACACCAGGAAGTCACTTGATGGATTGGCCTGGCCCATGGTGTTATGGACTCACTTAACATGCGTATACATGATGGCATTATCGGTATATATCCAGGCAGACAAAAATTCAAATCAAAGTCACTTGTGCTCAGTTTTTTTTGTCATACTGTGTGGCTGTGCAACACTGAATAGTGACTTAGAGGGGTGTGTCGCTGCCTTTGGTATCAAGTTCCTTCACAGGATCATGTGGTATTGTTGGAATGACCATGTCGAACCAGCGACTACCTCATGAAACTGAATCAAGGCCCGTTTTCAGCTTATTCCATGAACGCCAACTCCGGCTATATGAGCACGTGGTTCAATTCCCGGACATGGATCCTACTTATAGGCCTAGTGTTTCTGTGCGAGACAACCCTGTGTGGAGGAGGCCAAGGCAATGTTCACGTAACTCATGGCTGGGGCAAGTTGATCGTTTATGCCAAGAATGACTTGCAATGGGAAGGGTAACTAAGTTGGGTCTCATTCAGAGGGACCATCGGGAGTGGAGGCGGCGAGTGAGTGAAGCAACACCATCCCTGACGTATGTTAGTCAGTAATTCTTCACGGTCTTAAAGGATACTGAGCCCATTGAACCAGTTTGAGATTGTCAAGAGCATATTTGCACAAGCCAAGTCTTCAGTTTCTCAAGATGGAGATCCTTTATGACCTAACATGAGGCTTAAGTAACACTATAAAGACCTATGATCAAATGCAATGAACTCTGCACTAGATGATGACTCGAGTTCTGAGTGTCTCTAAAAGGGCTTACGAGGATGTGGTCACTCTCCTTAGCTACCCCTCAAGCATTGCTACAGGCTACCATGTTCGGCAGTACAGCTCCAATCTGACATAATAAGTGCCTGCAGTTCTCAACCTTCTTGATCTCGAAAAAACTCAAAAGGAGAGATGTCACTGTTCATGGTACCAAGCCATCGGAAGAAGCACACAACTCATAGCTAGTTTGGCAGTAGCATTAAAGTTGAACAAGCCAATAAGCGCTTCCACAGGGGGGGGTTGTCTAATATAAAGTAAGAGTTTGGCATAGAACAAATTCAATTCAGTTTCCCACATCACATTGCGAACTTTCATTACACAGAACAAGTCCATCATTTCTTTTAGCTTACCTTTCTCTTCATTGCTTCCTCTACTACCTGTCGTCCTTCCATCCTCGGTGTTTCGTCGGTGTTCGTCTTAAATCACCAGTTCATTTTACTCGATTAAAAAGATCCACGCAGCAGCAGACGCCACTACACCGTCATTTACCACAACCTAGGACCTCCATCTGAGTCAATATGTAGCACTACTTACAGCCACCACCGCTCAAACACCTACATTTCCCCAGTCTTGCACAAGTCCTATATTTGGAGAACTGTTACTTCTGGTACTACTAATGATAATAACAATGATGATAATAAAAATAACACTAGCCACAAAGCAACATACCACCACCACCTCGTCGTCACCTCCGCCCCTGCCCGGGTCTTGGCGCACACTGGGGCGGCTGCCGGCTGGGGTGATCGCGGAGATAGTTTCATTGCTGTTCGAAGCAGTGTTGAAGCAGCCCGCCTAGCTGAAACAAGTAGTGCTTCAAAATGGGGATGGGGCTGGTGCTCCAATAATTTGTGGGCATAGAATTGTGTTTGCAGGATGAAATTATGATCTCACACACACACACACACACACGCACTGCATCCTATCACCACTTTAAACAAAATAATCACAATAGCCATGTCAGTCTTGTTTGACTAAATAGTACATCGTGTGTTTGTATTTCTGCAACAATGCCATGTAAGTCAACAAACCTAACAAAATGCTTGAAGATGCTGCTGCAGTGCCACACACACCACCCCTCTACCGACCTTGCCTTAGTCTACCTCTTCCCCGAGTCACGAAAACATTTAGTACGTACAACTCAAACACCAAACAAGCAATCAGGTACGCACCTATTATGTGAGCACGTCCATTGGGTAGTTGTGTAGTCACTCAACGCCTTCGAAAATACCATTGCCCCTTCATATTATAGTAGTGGGACATTAATTATATCCCTTACCTATGACGTACAGGTACAGGCATAAATTGTGTTTTCAGAGAAGTGGAGTGAATACACAATTACCACTGAACACTTGGCATCAGTGAAGGTGTGGCATCTCCTTGGAGCTCGAGGCCAGCGGGATGGCGTGCTGCTGGTGTGTGGAGCTGCGGTCTTGGCGGACCAGTGGATGGACAAATTCTGTAAATCCGCAAAATATAACAGCACACACTAGTTACGTCTTCTCTCTGTGAAGTAGACTTAGATACTGCCGGTGTGTGCGTGCGTTTGTACGTGTGTGTGTGGCCTGTGGTTGGTTGGTCTGGCTGGGAGCAAGGAATCTAGAGAAATCTGGAATCCCTGGGCTGGGTGAACGAGTGTGTGTGTGTGTGTGTGTGTGTGTGTGTGTGTGGGTGTGTGTGTGGGGGGTAGTAGAGTAACATTCAGAGTTTCGAAGAAGGGATGGTCTCTCCCCAGCGTGCCCATCCACGCACTCAGTCACTAAGGAACGTTGGGAAGCCTCGTCATTTAGCTCTGGCAGAGGAAAAGAAATGAACGTTTCCCTCCATGGCTGTCCAGAGGCGGAGGGTGGGTGGGGGGCCTTGATACTTACCATACTACACATGTCCGTATGATTTCAATAATTGTTTCAGTACATTTCCCTGACTTATGGCAATGTATGCGTGTGTAGATGATTCCTTAACGCCTGCCAGCGGTGGTGCCTCAGCCGGCCCTGCAGCATGAGGAGATTTATGTTGCCCAGTGCATCTTTTTACACGACAAAAATCACATGAAAAGGATAAAACACCAGCCGTTTAGACATTTACAATTAATATTCTTGCACATTCATCATTACAGTGTCTTTCCCTTCTTTTTTTTCGACATATATTTTCTTGATTTACTTCGAAACAACGAACTCCCACTCGAGGAGACAAACCCCGAAGGCAAGGAATAAACAGCTTCTTTATTAAGTACTGCTACACAGGAGAGTTTAGTACACAATGCAAGTTTATTGAAACGTCTTAAATTTCTAAATGGACACAAATGCAGGATCGACTCTCCTATCCTAAGTCTTAGTAAAAAATAAAGATTCTCGAAGCGATAGTTCGCAATGATTTATGACATTATTTTCCGGAGGCCGACACTGCACCCCCCTTTCTCTTCCTCCCTTTCCTCCCCCCCATCACTCCCTCGCCCTCTCCTTCCCCCTTTTCCTCTCACTCCTTCCCCCTCTCTCCCCGCACTCCCTCCCTCTCCTTCCCCCTCTCTCCCACTCCCTTCCTCTCCTTCCCTCACTCCCTTTCTTTCCCCTTCCTCTCCTTTCCCCACTCCTCCATCACACTCCCCTTCCCCCTAAGCCCATCTCTTCCCTCGCTTCCCTTGCCCTCGTCCTCGTAACACCACATTTATAGTATATTTTATTCTTCACTAACCCATTATAATCCACACCTCCACGTGGATTTAGACATTAATAAACACACACACACACACACACACACACACACACACACACACACACACACACACCAAAGGTTTCACTTCTGGCAATAATTTGAGGCAACCCATAACATACTCTCTCTCGCTCTCTCTCTCTCAACATTCGAGCAACACAGAAACACAGTCAAGATCCTAGAGGTTATACGGGAGGCCTGCGTCATGTAGGTATTACGCCTCTGTCAAGCTTACGACACGCACACTACACGAGTTGTCCCCCTGAAACCTTAAGGGGACCCTCAGCTTTAACGGAAGGTCCCCTTAAGGCGGTATTCTTAAACGTCTCCGCGCAGAAGCACACACATTTACTAAGGCTTTCGTAGGAGCTGTGGGCATTTCCAAAGGTAGTTTAATGACCCTTCTGGTAGTTGATCATTCTTACGCGCCATGAACTTACAAAAATCCTCATATGAACCCGATTGATTTCCTCTTCAGCCTTTGGAAATAGTTGATGGTGGAGGCGGATGTGTCTGAGAATACCGACTTTATTTTTTTTCCTCCCATGTCGTTACCATTGAATCAGCCGTGCTTTCAGTGACGTGTTTTAGGGATTTTATTTCACGTTTTCCATCTCGGCGTGGCGTAAGCTCAAGGTAAAGAGGCTCAGAAAGAGAACGTCCCGGTGAACGTGGCTACAAAACACTCACTTCACCAGAACACATTAGTAGTAAATAAAAAGCAGCGTAGTGAATATAAATAGTCTATCACTACTACTCACAGTCACTCCGTATTACAGCTATTTATACACAAAAACAGGAAATGAAATGGTTAGCACGAAGGAAGAAAAAAATATCTTTGGCTTGGACGTAATAATGTTCTTGTTTATTATTTTCCTTTCCCTTCCACATCTTTGCCGTGTACTTCTTGTATGGCATCAAGTGGCGTGTTGATCTATCCCCTGAACTCTCTGACAAAGTGCTCCCCTTCATCCGTTTCATCAGGGTCACTATTCCATGCCGTGACTCGCTCTTCGTTTATTTCCTTGCCGTTGCATTACTGAAGGAACCTGGACATGACTCTCCCTTTCTCTATCGACTGCGAGAAGGGGATAACTTAAACCCTTAGCCCGCGTGTCATGAAAACTCTCTTCATATTAACTAGGAAAATAATCCCTCCCCCTACCCCATCGCACGTTTATCATCAGCCAATCCACAGGCAAGTCTCTCCCCTCCTCCATCTCAAGCTGCATGTGATTGGTGGATGCCGGGTAAGGTTAAATCCTATTGGTGGTTGGTAGGCGGCGTGGCGGGGCTTACTTCCGATGTTATTGTGGGAGTATGGAAAGAAAGTTTCGTGTTGTTGGTTCACCTCCCGCCAGGACACAAAAAAACTGTGCTTCATTAGTTTCTGTGGAGGAAGTGGGTGCGTCCGATTGCTGGGTTAGTGTAGGAGAAGAAACGTCATCTGGAGAACGTAACTCATTTGTAAATAAACGTAACTGCATCTGGGTTTCGTAAAAAAATGTAGCACTAAGAAATTTGAAGAAAAAAAAATCACTCTGGATAACTTATTTGTACTGTAGTGTTCTAGGTACCGCTGCTTTTTTTCCAGTATAATCAGTGTCCTGTTCTGTAGCGAGGTTTTCTTGATTCACTCCGCCACCTCCCGCTGATGAAGGGAGCGAGGGAACGAACAGGAAGTCAAAACAACACTGACCGTCCCTTCACCTGACGGGGTCCAATTGGAAACGATGGCTGGCACCTTTGTCATGTACTCGTTGGGTTGCATGCATCACGGGTTCACACACGCCTTTCCGCTAAAACTTAAGAAACACAAAGTCCAGGACCTAAGGACATGGTCTCCGGCGACGCGCTGCAGGCCACTGACTCACAACACGCTGAGAGGCTGCCTCGAGCTACTCGTGGCACAGTCGGAAAAATGATTAGTACAGATTAAGAAACTCCAACTAACGCACAAATAATACTATCAAGTTGATGTCTACATGATTCTGGTCCCATTTCCATCGACAGACGGCTTCCTCTGCCTTGACCTATAAGTCCCAGTGTACATTTATCAGCAACAAGGCTCTCCCACAGCTTCTCTTCCTCTGTGGAGACGAACTAGTGGCGTGTGGTGGCAGGAGCAACGGGAAGGAGTTGGCGACTGCCAGAGATAAAGAGTTAGGTCACCGCGGACATCACAACCCAAGGTCCGGCTTGGAGCAGTGAGAACCAGGAAGAAAACTTGTCAGACAGTGTGGAGGGCCACCACGCCGCTCGCTGCCTCTGATAACTGGCCGGAGTGCGTCATCATATCAATGGGCGCGTTTCCCCCGGATGCTCTTCTACAGGGAAGTGTGTTTCTAAGGGTTTTCTGCGGGGTTCCGTTTCCTCCTCAAACACTTCGTCATCGCCGTCGCAGCCGTCGTCGTGCATGAGAGCGGCAGACTCCGTGCACTCGTCGTGGTCTGAGGGCTGAGCGTCGTCCGGCTGGTGGATGCTGATGATGGCCTGCCCGTACTGGTTTTCATCATCCTCATCACAGTCAACGTGGGGGCAAACCTTCTGGTCGCTGCGGGAGATCATGAGTGCCGGAGTGGCGAGGTTGGTGAAATAGAGGAGCTCTGTGTGTGGGGGGGAGCGAGGCAGGTGGCCGTCGGAGGGGAAGCGGCAAGGACTCGCCTGCACAGAGGACTGAGGCAGGAGGGTCAGGCTCACGCACTTTCCCCCTCGAGGCAGGCTACTTTTGGGAGCTGCAGACGAGGAGCCTGGACAGCCGGGTGAATGACCCTCCACGCCCGCGGCTGGGACAGACTCCTCATTGTCTGCGTCCTTCACGACACTGACCGAGTGTGAGGAGATGGTGCTCAGCTTGCGTGGGATGAAAGTAACCGTGAGTCCCGTCATTGGGCAGCGAGGACTCAAGTAATCCTTCTGGATTTCGTGCTCCTCCTCCTCGTAACTGTCCTGTTCGTACACACACGACAGGTTGTCAGAGCGCGGGTGCAGGGGGCATGGAATGTCACACGGGTTCCCTCCGTTTTTGTTGGGTATGTAAGTTTCACGTTCTACTGCAGTTTGTCTTTGTAATCTAGGTTTGATTCGGACTGCCGAGGTGGTGGTTCCTGATCGATGGCCGGATGCGCCAGGCTTCTGCCTCACCAGCAGTGCTTGATGGTGGGTGATTTGTCGTGCTGGAATATGCGTCGTGCCTTCTCCCCGCCGGTCCCTGATGGAGCCTAGACGCAGGACCGGGGCCGCGTCTGTTTTGCCCATCCCGCGTGATCCACTGCTTGAAATATCGGAAGACACTGATGACCGTGATATGCGCCACGTAGATGTGGAGGCGGTGGTGGCAGATGAATCATTGCGCGATGAGGAGAGGTTGCTCTCCTGAGAAGGCTTGCGAGAAAGGTACCAGGAGTTGTGGAGCCGACGGTCAAGCCGCATTGACATGACTGCTTGACCTCGACGCCACGTATCCGACCAGGAAGAACTGTACGTCTCACTTGAGACGGAAGGGTGCCGTTTAGACTTCACTGCACTCTTCGCCTGCTGGTAGCTGAAATCACTGGTAGAGTTCATCTCTTCCGCATCCTTGTGGCAAAATATGTACTTGAGTGCCGATATTCGCAAGCGGTGGTGGAGCTTTTGAGATTCTTGTGTCTTGCTTTGGCACCGACACGACTGGTTGTCCGGACGCGTGGAGTTATCCAGCGCGCTGTTGGTGTTGGCCGGAGTCTGGCGGTTACTAAAATTTGAAGAATGGCGGCAACGTCCGATGCCTCTTGTGACTCTAGATTCTTCTATAGTTTTACACAGCAAAACACAGTCTTTTTTAAACTGTTTGGTTAACAGGGCGTATAGAAAAGGGTTACAACAAGAATTGAACGGAAGGATAAACACAGTGAACACTTTGGCCTCTTTCAGTGATATCAAGTGTAAGCCAAAAGCGGCGGTGAGAGAGAAGAAGGCGATGGGCGCCCAACAGATGAAGTCAGTGAAGACGAGCAGCGCCATCCGCTTGGCGATGCGCGAGTCGTTGCTATTCCAGGCTTGCGAGCCGCGGATGGCGCAGTAGATCTTGAGGTAGCAGCCCATCAAGATGAGGAACGCCACGCCGTTGATAAACATGAGAAACACAACGTAGCCCAGCCCGGCGCCCTTCGTCTCGATGGGGAGACAGACGGCGAACTTTCGGTAGTCCGAGACGCCGATGAGAGGCAATACAGCGAGAGTGGAGGCAAAGAGCCAGCCGAGCACCATGATGTAGGCGGCGTGGCGCAGCGACAGCCGCTTGTTAAGGTGCATGGCGTGCGTGATGGCGTAGTTCCTCTCCATTGTGATGACGGTGAGCGTGTACACCGACAGCTCGCAGCTCAGCACCCCGAGGAAGCCCGCCACCTGGCACCCCGCCGACGTCTGCCACGGGATGGCGTACATGCGGAACTCGCCGAGCGTGGAGGCGTCCACCACAGCCAGGAACCCTGCCAGACGGCGGCAGCAGGGGCGACGTCACAGCGGGTGGCAGGGCAAAATAATGTCAAGTTATGTACTGCTGTATAATAAAATAACTTATGGTCAAAATTTAATTTCGTACCATTCCTGTTCAAGGTGAACACTAAATTCAAATATATCTGTATCTACATTAAGACTAAAACAGGAGCAAGGCGAGGTGAGGACATGGCGGTGAACAGGATGGAAAGGGTAGGTGGGGGGAGTGGATGGGAGTGAGGTGAAGGGCGGGGTGAGGCGGGGCTTGGTGGGGCAAGGCTCACTTACCGAGGTACAGACCCATGAAGAAGTCCGCGAAGGCAAGGTTGGTGACCAGAAACCTTGGGACATCCATCTTGGACCTGGCGAATATGAGCACCACCACCACCGTGCCGTTCCCCAGCAACGCCAGCAGGAACACGATCCAGACCCCGCAGCGGAGCGTCCACCAGTCGAAGAGGTCCTCGCATGGCATGAAGGGTCCTGCGGCGGCGGCAGAGTCAGTACACCAGTACGCTTAGCACCTAGCCAGTCACTACAAGGTAATCACCACTTACTCTATACCGATGCTCTTCCTCTTATCCGTGAAAAGACCTACAAAGAGTCATATACACGCAAAAGAACATAGTTATTTAGGGGCGGCATCACAGCTCGCAGAGCACTAATCATTGTATCTTACAAACCGTGAAATCAGAATGGTTTCGACATCAATAATATGGACAATACAAGTAATTTTATTGGGACTTAGAAGGTAAAAATGGTTGGCATGGCAAAGAACTTATTGCTACTGAGTTAATATTCAAAGTTGTTACCTGAGAATATAAATGACTTGTAGATGGTCTGAATATTGAGCTTTTAAGAGGTAAAAATTGAATGCATGAGAACTGATTGCTACTGACTTACATCATTTTTTTTATAGTACAATACTTGTGACTGGACAACTGAACAGTGACATCTGAACCAATGACAATTCAACCCTATCAACAGTGGTGTTCCATATGGCTCTGTCCAATCACCCACTCTCTTCCTGTTATCCATCAATGATCTTCTTTCCATAACAAACTGTCCTATCCACTCATACGCTGACGACTCCACTCTGTATTATTCAACTTCTTTCAACAGAAGACCCTCCCAACAGGAATTGCAAGACTTCAGACTGGAGGCTGCAGAACACTTAACCTCAGACCTTACTATCATTTCTGACTGGGGTAAAAGGAGCCTTGTGTCCTAGCTTCAATGCCTCAAAAACCCAATTTCTCCACCAAACACCTATCCCCTATTCTTCAAAAATACTCAGCTGTCACCTTCTTCTATACTAAACATCCTCAGAATATCCTTAACTCAAAATCTAAACTAGAAACTTCACATCTCTTCTCTCACTAAATCAGCTTCCTCGAGTTGGGCGTTCTGTATCGTCTCCGCCAGTTCTCCAACGCACAGTTGCTATCCAGGTAAATCTTAGGAATAGCGGCTCCTAGTGGGTGCGCGTTTAGGGCACGGTGTGGTGGTAATTACAACATTTCTAGCACGTACGACGGGGTTTTGACAAGCGGACAGGCGTGTTTATGTCACAAGGGTGTATTTTTCCACGCTGGCCTCACGATTTCTTCCAAGTCGATGGACGATGAGACTGTGAGCTCCAGGGTGAAGAAAGGGAAGAGCCTGCGCGGAAAAAATACACCCCTTGTGACATAAACACGCCTGTCCGCTTGTCAAAAGTTCAAAACCCCGTCATACGTGCTAGAAATGTTGTAATTACCACCACTGCCCTAAACGCGCACCCGCTAGGAGCCGCTATTCTTAAGATTTACCGCTATCAATATACGGGGACCTTGGCCGCCCTCGTATGGAGTATGCATCTCACGTGTGGGGGGCTCCACTCACACAGCTCTCTTTGACAGTGTAGAGTTTAAGGCTCTTCGTCTCATCAACTCCCCTCCTCTTACTATTAGTCTTCTACCTCTTCAATTCCGCCGCCATATTGCCTCTCTATCTTCTATCGATATTTTCACGCTGACTGGTCTTCTGAACTTGCTAACTGCATGCCTCCTCCCCTCCCGCGGCCTCGCCGCACACGACTTTCTACTCCAGCTCATTCCTTTACTGTCCAAATCCCTTACGCGAGAGTTAACCAGCATCTTCACTCTTTCATCCCTCATGCAGGTAAATTCTGGAACAATCTTCCTTCATCTGTATTTCCTCCTGCCTACGACTTGAACTCTTTCAAGAGGAGGGTATCAGGACACCTCTCCTCCCGAAATTGATCGCTCTTTCGACCACTCCTCTGAACGCTTCTTACAGGAACAGTGAGTAGCAGGCGTTTTTTCATTAATGCTTCCCCTTTTTTTGCCCTTGAGCTGTTTCCTCTGCTGTAAAGAAAGTGGACAATTCAAACAGATGAGAAATGAATCAGTGACAAGGATTAAAAATGATTGAGAAATGAAAATATATTGAGAAACATTTACTCCTTCTTTTTCTTAGCCAGCCTTTAGGCCGACACTTTGGATTGTTCGTATGACGCACTCACTCAGATGGAAAACAACAACCGGAAGTGGAAGTAGAGAGAAACTTTTTTGGTAAATGCGTTGATGACTGCAGTTTGAAGATCTGTAAGGAATTTTGCAGGTTGCAGACCAGGCCTGGTTGAGAGGAGGATGTCAATCATCCTTGTGTACGTGGCTTTTGTTTGGAAGAAAAAACATACACAGGGAGGACAGCTGCTGCCGACTTTGAAGTGTATGGAGTAAAGCGGACAGAAGAAAATGGGTGTAGTTTAGAACACTGCGTCCCACATCAATCCAAACTGTACCACTGCCGTAAAGACAATGTTGATATCACTCATGCAGATGATGCGGTCAACATCATCCACTACATAATCGTGCAAAACTATTTCTTGATGCTTTTGAGGAATATCGAAGTGTCTGGAGCGGGGGATTTCACGTGCACTCTCGCAGCGCTGACACTTTCTTCTTACTAATCATTCTAATGATGACTTTCGTGGTAGTCATTGCAGGACGCCATCAGTTACAGAAGCTGAGGCATTCGCCTCAGAATTTCTCACATTGCCAGCCAAGCCGACAAGCCATCGCCAAATGAGTGCTGTGTGTTCCCCCTGCTGGACTTGAGCAGTTAGTGGATCGTCAAAATAAGTATGAGCACCGAGCTCCTTGGTCACCCTGTCCCGTTCTGCTTGCATACAACGGCTGTACCTGTACATACGATAATGACGCCATCGCCAGTATGAGATTCTTGGAGTCATCCAACGATCTCTTCTCCTTTCAAAGTATTCCTGCCCGGGATTTGTGAAGAGCGATTTCACACTCTCGGTGCTCCCATACTGAAGAGACATTTATTTAAGGTGTAGAGTAGTGAAGGTGCGGTGAAAGACGGGCACAGACTGACGACCACGAAGGAGTAAACAGGCAGACAGCATAGTTCAAGTGGTTCGGTTGTCCGAATACACTCGTGAGCACTTTCAGTCCGGTACAACACGTTACTTCATTCAACAGACGGTATTGGCTGTGGACGCAGCATCACACGCGGCTACCCGTTGAACCATCAAAGAGGTACTTTTCCTAGTGAACTCTGTTCTTTTATCTGCATCGGGATTCCGAAATGAAAGACATTGTTTGGGACCAAATGTCCATACACGGACCTGCTGGTCGGGAAAAATATATTTCATCTATTGCTCTTAGGTTTTAAGGTTTGCGTCTATGTATGGTATGTATGACCACTGAGTGCCGAATGTCCGCGGACCCGTATCTACCCCGTGAACAGACCCATACTTGCCAAAGGCAACATGAGACGTTTCGTCTCATGAATATTTCGTTCATGGCTGCATTTTGCTTTGCAGCATTTCTAGTATAATTTAATTTGATGTAAGAAAGGTATTATTTCTGTAGGTGTGGTTATTTCGATTGGTCTTAAATTAAGTGTTTTACACACACGGTGTTGCAGTAGACAACACCGAAACTGTAAAAAGTTGGTGAACAAAGGGTAAAGCTTGCGAACTGATGGCCAACACGGTTTAGTCACGAATTTATTATATTTTTCTTCTTCTTTTGATTATTATTATGATTAGTATTATGATCACTATTATTATTACTATTATTATTATTATTATTATTATTATTATTATTATTATTATTATTATTATTATTATTATTATTATTATTATTATTATTATTATTATCCATAATATTATTATTATCATCATCATCCGATATGCTGCTTCGTTTAATTTAATGGTTCAATTGTCTATTGGTTCAGTTGTAATTGATTATGCTAAGTTGTAATTGATCATGTAATTGATTATGCTGCTTCGTTCAATTTAATGGTTCAATTGTCTATTGGTTCAGTTGTAATTGATTCAGTAGTTGTTGGTTCGATAATGTCCTAAAACCGCTGTGGATTGAGCAAATAGGGGCTAACTACCACTTGGCTATGGTGGCCCCTAATGCTAAGGGCTGGTTAGAATGGTTAACACAGAGAGGACTCAGGGTATCCAGAGGGTGAACGGCTGACCTGGCTCGGGTCTGCAGTGGACCTGGTGGCGGGGCAGAGAGGGGTAGGTGGTGGCGGTGGTGGTGGTGGCCTCTTCCAGGTCTAGCGGGGTGGCAACCATCTCGGTATTGGCTGAAGGGAAGTCAGCAGCCAAGTTAGCCCAAATGGCCGCAAAGTTTTTGTTCATTCCTGCTATAAACCGAGTAAACCAGACCGAAAAGGAAAAGAAAAAAACAAGAATTACTACCTACAAACCCGAAGCACGTGACTGATACATGCAAAAAAATGATCAAGATTAAGTTGTGCTCCAAAAATGAACGTAAGCAAAATGGGAGAGGAATGGAGGCGCCTAACACAGTGTTGTCCAAGGCGAGTGACCGGCGACGTTGAGAAGGGCTCAGAGAATTTAATGAATAGAAAAAAAATCATACTGTCATGTTGTCTGCCTTTGTGAATCAGCAATGTGATGGATGGGTGCAGCTGTACACTCCAATTCACCTTCAGGAAACACCAAACATTCAATAAGTTTATTTCTAGTTTGGTCGTGAAGTTGTCAACCAAGAAAATATAACGTTGGAATATCTTATGTCCTTTCCTCAATCTGCTTCTGTGAGATCTCTTTCTCTGCGATAAGTACTGCACAGTCAAAGCAGAGAAAGTCTGGAGCAAAACCTCAGAGGTGCAGTTGTCACAATCTTCTCGAATGGCAAAGATAACAATACATATCAAGTTTACATTAAACAGTGAGCTTCAAACGTTTTGTTTTGGTTTATTGTTTAGTACTCAAACTGTGACGATATTTATTGACATTATTATTTGATCGGTTGGCATTTCAAATAATTAAACTTGTTTAATTGATGATCGGGGCACTTGAAGATAGGTTGAGAAGGTACAGCACGAAAAAGTTTGGACAACACTGGTCTATCACACCGGTGAGATGCAGCGTGTGAGCAGTGAGTCTGGACAACGTGTCTTAATTAACATGACCCCCACCGCCCTCACCTCAGACCACTTGAATGAATTTCCTCGTCACAAAATACTTCAACTTTCATTTCTAGTGAGTCAACCTTTCAGGTCTCCCCGGCTGGTGCCTGACTTCTGGTGGCAAGGTTTTGAATGTAATTTTTATATATTGAAAGATGTTTTTAGGACAAAACTCATGGATATCTTGGTCTCAAAAATTTTTCAATTAAACTTATTCAAGGAGCTCTTGCTGAATTTAGGACAGTGAGTGCGTAGGCTGTGATTTAATGTCTGTTGTCCTTCTCAGGCAATCTACGTATGGGTGTTTAAGTATGCCACAGAAAACGAGACAATCTTCTTCCTGACAGTTGGTGATGTGGTTTGCTAAGACCAGACTGCTGACACGTGGGGACATCTCCTGCCTCATGCTGACTATGTCATGCTGACGCCATGCAACAGTGTCAGCCAACCCCGCCCACTAAAGGACTAATCCCCAACATGTCTAGAGTGGATGGAGGACACTGAGCTAACTTTCTGGCAAAATATGCACGTAATAAAGGGGACAGAGTATAAAACTATCACTGGAGGGAGCGGGGCACGGCATGCAGTGGAGGTCCTTGCTAAGCTACCCGGGGCGGCACGGGTCTGGGGCTCCGGCAAAACGGGGTCGGGACGTCAAGTTTTACCTACGATGGAGCGGCAACCGCGGGTGGGTGGGGGGGTCAAGCTTAGGGCAGTGTTGAAAGGTCCCAATACTCATGACAAATACGTAACGAACGACTTTGACCTGAAATTTCTACTCATACAAATGAAATGAATTACGACGAAGTGTATGTTTTGAGGCTTAAGCGAACACACACACACACACACACACACACACACACACACACACACACACACACACACACACACACACACACACACACACACACATTGAAGCTCGTAAATGTGTATTCCAGATTGGTGTTATAATATACAAATGTTTATGATTTTCTGTCAAGTGATGAGTCCTGATTATTAATGGGATGGTTATTATGCTTACTAGAACCTTTCGCACTGCTGCCTAGAGTTAAAACACAGATAGAGAACAGAAAACATTAAAACACATAAAGAGTTCATTAAAGGACAGACACGTTATTAGTACTCGTGAGAAATATTAAACACACAGAGAATATTAGCAAAACGATGAAGGTCATTATAAGACTAGCAAACAAGGAAGTGCACCAAAACACTTCAACAAAAAGAACTTAAACGTAAAAAAATATTAACAGGAATGTCACTCATATAATTAAATACCCATAAGAGAAAGAATGTATGTTGAAGTAATATAAATTTGCTCAGAAATGAAACAACATAACAACACAAACAAATAAATCAAATCATAACACAGGCGCCTAAAATACACCTTGAATGAAAGAGAAAACAATTATGTAAAACTGTAAAAGACAAACCAACCCAAAAACCAACCAAATAACATGATGAATTACTAAAACAAACAAGAAACAAACAATATAACAAACATTACATCATACCGTAGAAACTCGCGTAAAAGTTTAATTATTTTATTAAGAACAAGTTTAAAGGGTCAGATTTAAAACTGGGTACGACTTCCACGGGAGGTTACTACCACTACCACTACTACTACTACCACCACCATTACTACTACTACTACTGCTACCACTACTACTACCACACCATGGCTACTACTACTACTACTATTACCAGGACTACTACTACTACTACTACTACTACTACTATTACTACTACAACTACTACTACTACTACTACCAAAGACCCCTTTCCTCCCATGGTGAACACGCTGGCTTTAACCTCCTCCAGAAGATTGGAGTTAGCATCTCAAGTTACCGTGTACCGATAACATCGATCTTCGCGTTAACGTGTTTGCCAGGGCAGGAAGGGGAAAATCTTCCAACACCTTCCCGTTGGCGCCACCGTCGACAGATTACTTTCCAATAGGAGTGGAGCATCTTACCATGTATAAGATCTTTGGTACTACTACTACTACTACTACTACTACTACTACTACTACTATCAACTTTTATACGAGTTTTTAAGACAAAAGACTTATAGTGAAAAATATTGAACACAAACACACACGCAAAGAAACACACACAAACATATCCAGAAAGTAGAAACAAGAGGATAAAAGAACGAAGTAACACACACACACACACACACACACACACACACACACACACACACACACACACACACACACACACACACATTCGAACACAAACATTAAGGGATACGGGCTGACTCAGGCCTCGGCACCGCTTACCACCGAGATCTGGCCAGACACTCGACACGTTCCAGATGGTTGGGTCGAGGTTGTTGAGGCCCTCCACGTTGAACACCACATCCTCGATGATCTCTGGCTCCTCCGTCGTTTCCCGAAGCCTGCAGGAGGGGCGGAAAAAGTAGGAAGAGGAGGAAAGAACAGGAGGGAAGAGGGGAGAAGGAAGGACAGGGGCAGGAGGGAAGAGGAGAGAGGAAAGGAGAGGTTAGGAGGGAAAACACGGAGAGGGAAGGAAGAGAGTGGAAATGATAGGAATGAATGGGAGAGGAAAGGAGAGAGGGTTGAAATATTTAGGAGAGAACATATGAAAAGAGAGGACAGAAAGAGCGTTCAGAGGAGAGGAAGGAACAGAAGGGGGAGCAGGAGGGAAAAGGAGAAGGAAGGGATATTTGGGAGAGAACAAATGCAAGGAGAGGGCAGGAGGAGAGAGGAAAGGAGAGAAAGCAGCAAGAAAAGACGGGGAAGGGGGAGTATAAGAGAGGAAAATGAAGATGAAAGGGAAGAAAAGAAGGCAAAGGAGGAGTGTATAGGAGAAAGAAGGTGAGAGAAGGATACGTAAAGATATGAAAGAAGACAATGAGAGAAGACAATGAGAGGAGAGAAGGATAACAGAGTAGGGAAGACAAGAAGGCAATGGATGAGTGTATAGGAGACAAAAGGTGAGAAAAGGATACATAAAGATATGAAAGAAGACAATGAGAGGAGAGAAGGATAACAATGTAAGGAAGAGAAAAAGAGGAGATATTAAAGCAAAAAAGAGGGAGATGTAATAACAGAGGAGGGAAAAGGAAGGAAGGAAGGACGACATGAAAATGATGAAGGGAAACAAAGGAGGACAAAAACAAAGAACAAAACAAAAGAAACAAAAAAACAAGATCGGATAAAGAAAAAAGGGTGAAGGAGAGTGAGTGTCCATTACTAAACACTTTGAAATATATCATCTAAACCTCCTTATATAAACCATTCTCCAACTTATCTAATGGTAAAGAAGACAGCCCAAGAGCTAAAAAGAAAATAATAGCCAATGAAAATGAAAAAAATGACCTTATATATAGAAAAAAGAAAATAATAGCCAATGAAAATGAAAAATATGACCTTATATATAGAAAAAAGAAAATAATAGCAAATGAAAATGAAAAAAATGACCTTATATATAGAAAAAAGAAAATAATAGCAAATGAAAATGAAAAGAAAACGACCTTATATATATAGAAAAGAGAAAATAATAGCCAATGAAAATGAAAAACATGACCTTATATTTAGAAAAAAAAATAATTGCCAATGAAAAAGAAAAAAATGACCTTATATATAGAAAAAAGAAAATAATTGCCAATGAAAAAGAAAAAAATGACCTTATATATAGAAAAAAGAAAATAATAGCAAATGAAAATGAAAAAAATGACCTTATATATAGAAAAAAGAAAATAATTGCCAATGAAAAAGAAAAAAATGACCTTATATATAGAAAAAAGAAAATAATTGCCAATGAAAAAAAAAATGACCTTATATATAGAAAAAAGAAAATAATAACAAATGAAAATGAAAAAAATGACCTTATACATAGAAAAAAGAAAATAATAGCCAATGAAAATGAAAAAAATGACCTTATATATAGAAAAAAGAAAATAATAGCCAATGAAAATGAAAAAAATGACCTTATATATAGAAAAAAGAAAATAATAGCCAATGAAAATGAAAAAAATGACCTTATATATAGAAAAAAGAAAATAATAGCCAACAAAAGTGAAAAAAAAAGATCTTATATATAGAAAACATCCACAAATACAGTAACAAACGCCGGCAAGAAAATAAAAAAAAGGCTGCAACTACATAATAAAAAAACCCTGCAAGAATATACCACAGAAGCTCCTAATACCTATAAGAGCAAGGAAATAAAAAAAAAGCCCATCAATAAACAAGGAAACAACCCGTCAGTATATACCAGAAAACCTCCTTAATATTACACCAAAGAAATATCCTGACGAGACGTACTTGAGGAAGGGGCAGCAGTGGTAGGCGTAGGAGAGGGTGAGGCGGCGGACCATCGGGAAGTGCTCGGGCCCGGGGAACTCGCGGAGGAAGCGGTTGTTGTGTACCTTGATGGACACGACTTTCTCCAGCCCGCGGTGAGGCAACTCCGGGAAGCTGTTGTTGCCGAGGTTGCTGAAGGAGGGAAGAGTGGTCACGTTTATTGGTGCCGATGTTAAAGCTGCTACAAATGGGGCCGTACTTTTAATCGTATCGGGCTACTATTTTCCAAGACCACAGGGAAAGAACGAAGAGTTATAACGTTATTGCCTCCGATGTTAAAGCTGCTACAAATGGGGCCGTACTTTTAAACGTATCGGGCTACTATTTTCCAAGACCACAGGGAAAGAACGAAGAGTTATAACGTTATTGCCGCCGATGTTAAAGCTGCTACAAACAGGGCCGTACTTTTAAACGTATCGGGCTACTATTTTCCAAGACCACAGAGAAAGAACGAAGAATTACCACGTTATTGCTGCTACAAATAGGGTCATACTTTTTAACTTATCGGGCCCCCATTACAAACTATTTTCCAAGCCCACAGAGAAAGAATGATCACGTTATTCCTACTCATGTTAAAGCTGATACAAATAGGGTCATACTTTTAAGCGAATCGAGCTCCCTTTCCGACTATTTTCCAAGACCACGGGGAAGATGAACCAGGTGATCATAGGTCTTTTTTTCTGTTCATGGCGCAGAGGTCATGCACAACTATCACCAAGATCTCAAAACAGTCCATGAAAACCCCAGCAAGTTCTAGGAGAGGCTTTTCAAACTGGTGAACTGAGGTACCGATGAGTTTAAGAATACGAACTTTTTATTATTATTAAGTAGAGGAAACAGTTCAAGGAAAAAAAGAGGGAACAATAATGAAAAAAAGCCCTCTATTAAAAAAAAAAAAAAAAAAGCCTGAAACAGTTCAAGGGCAAATAAAAAGGAAACAAAAATGAAAAAAAAAAAGCCCGCTACTCAAAACTGACATACTGCAACTACTACTATTGCTTTTGCTACTACTACTACTACTACTACTACTACTACTACTACTACTACTTTGCCGTTACGAACACTACTACTGCTGACAATCCTACTATTACTCCTATTAGGTATTTTTTGAGTTTGCAGGCGCTTCAATATACTCCGGATTCCTGCATAACAACACCTGCCGCCTAATGAACACCTGATAGCTATTGCCGTAATTCCATAACTCCCAATTCAAGCCATTTACAAGTCCATTACAGGGCTATAAATAAGTTTGTGATGCGCTCTCTCTCTCTCTCTCTCTCTCTCTCTCTCTCTCTCTCTCTCTCTCTCTCTCTCTCTCTCTCTCTCTCTCTCTCTCTCTCTCTCTCTCTCTCTCTCTCTCTCTCTCTACTACTACCACTACTACTACTACTACTACTACTACTACTACTACTATTACCACTACTGAGTGTGCACAATACCCACACTTCCTCGAGGTTGTGCAGCGGCACGAAGGCCTCCGGATGGATGCTGGTAATCAGGTTCCCCTCCAGCTGCCTGTTGGAAGAGACACGATGGCCGTCACTCCCCCGAGGCGCCCAATTCAATTACCTTTATCGTATTTCAGACACAATAGATAAAGTATACAGGCTACTCGGGGTTATTATTAAAGAGGATGAGAGGAAGAGGAATGGTGGAGATGGAGGAGAGGATAGAAGGATGTGTGTGCGTGTGTGTGTGGTTAAGGAAGTATTGTGGAAGGCAGTGAGCGTTAAGGAAAAAGAAAATGGGAACTGAGAGGGTAAACAAGAAGGAAGTTAAATGAAAACGAAACTATCAAGAAAACGCACAAAGGAGAAGGAAAGGGTAGAAATATTTAGGAGAGAACATATGAAAGGAGAGGACAGAAAGAGAGTTCAGAGGAGAGGAAGGAACAGGAGGGAAAAGGAGAAGGAAGAAATATTTGGGAGAGAACAAATTACAGGAGAGGGCAGGAGGAGAGAGGAAAGGAGAGAAAGTAGCAGGACTCGTCACTCAAGAAAAAGAGAAAAAGAATATAAGGAAATGGACCAAGAAAACGCAAATGTGATGCTTGTATGAAAAAAAAGATAAAAGAGTTAAGGTTGTCTCTATAAACGCAAATGAAAAAAGATAAAAAAAGTTTGCTAGAAATGAAAATGACAATTATAAACAGGCCATGTAGCTATCAGGCACAACAAATACAACAACGTAACACACACACACACACACACACACACACACACACACACACACACACACACACACACACACACACAGATACACGTCAAACTTCAATTTTTTCCAACACTTTTTATTAAGGGCAAGTTTAGTGGGTAGACATTTCATAGATTCTACTTTCCTTGGGGTTCGAACTTGCTACCCATCACAACCAGGGAGACGCGGTTCAACCTGAGATCAACTTTTACCTGTGCACAAAGGGTAACCGGAGAGGCGTATACAGACAGACAAACACAAGCGCGGTCCACTCACAGCATCTGCAGTCTCTCGAGGCCCACGAATGTTCTATTCTGGATGGCTGTGACGACGTTGCCCTGGAGGAGAAGGTCTTGGAGGTGGGAGAGGCCAACGAAGCCCCCAGGACGCAGCACACTGATGTTGTTGTGGCTCAGGTCGCTGCGGGGACGAGGGGGAGAAAGGGTGATGGTATGAAGAGGGAGAGAGATGTATAAGAGGGAGAGAGATGGTAAGAAGAGGGAGAGAGATGGTAAGAAGAGGAAGAAGAAGAGATGTTAAGAAGAGGGAGAAAAAGAGATAGTAAGAAGAGGGAGAGAGAGACAGTAAGAAGAGGGAGAGGGAGAGAGATGGTAAGAAGAGTGAGAAAGAGAGATGGTGAGAAGGGAGAAAAAGAGAGATAGTAAGAAGAGGGAGAGAGATAGTAAGAAGAGAGATGGTTATAAGAGGAAGAAAGAGAGATAGTAAGAAGAGAGAAAGAGAGATAGTAAGAAGAGAGATGGTTAGAAGAGGGAGAGAAAGAGAGATGGTAAGAAGAGGAGGTAGTGAGGCGTTAACAGGAAGGGAAAAATGCATAAGGGGATAAAAAGGAAGTTAAAGAAGGTTAGTGAGTAAAGGAAAGAGAGAGTTAATCATTTCCTTGTAGATTCTTGCTATGAAATCCACAGACACGCCTCCTCCTCCTTCTCTTATTCTTTCCGTTAATGTCATTACTACGATTGCAACTACCATTATTAGTCACTCCAGATAAAAAATAGTACACAGGAACACACACACACTCCTAGTATTACGCCTCCTCCGACTCCTCCTCCACACCTGCTATTGTTAATGTCATCTCTACGGTTACAATTACCATTATCAATCACTCCAGGTAAATGAACACAGGTAGACACACACATATTCCTATCACTCCTCCTTCTTCTCTACTTCCTTTTTCTGCTACTGTTTCTACCATCACTTCTACTGCATTACCATTATTAGTAACTCCAGACAACTAACTATCCATGTATTCACACACTATGAAAAGCCACACATACTCCCAGTCTTACTCCTCCTCCTCCTCCTCTTCCTTCTGCTACTTCTACTACCATTACTACTACTACTACAATTGCTTCTACTGCCATTACTACTACTAAAATTGCTTCTACTACCATTACTACGACTACAATTGCTTCTACTGGCATTACTACCACAATCACCAGTCACTCCAGGTAAGTACACAGGTGAGACTTACACGAGACGAAGGTGCCTGCAGCCGCTGAGGTAAGGCTGCTCCCCGATGCGGTTCCTCTGAAGGTTCCTGCAACACAACAACACAAGCGTCTTTCACTAACATCAACACTCTTTCCCGCAACACCCTGTCAATTTTTTTTCAGTGATATTCTCGTAAAAAAATTTATTACGTATAGGATTCAAGCGTTTCCTCTTTTATTATATTTTCTTCTTGTGACTGATGTTTCTATTTGTATGATGCGTTGAAGATAAATCTGTGAGAGTTACATTGCTTCCCTTCGTTAACAGCCACTCGCTGCCACACTCATTCCTATTACTGACGTGGCTCAACTCAACCTCCTTCTTTCTCTTCTTCCCAATCTTCATCCTATCAAGCACCTCTTCCTTATTACCTTTCTTTCAGTACGTCCTCAACTTCCTCCTTTCTCTCCTTCCCAATCTTCATCCCTATCAAGCATCTCTTCGTTATTTCCTTTCTCTCTCTCAGCACATCCTCAACGTCCTCCTTTCTCTCCTTTTCAGTCTTCATCCCTATCAAGCACCTCCTCCTTATTACCTTTCTTTCAGTACGTCCTCAACCTCCTCTTTTCTCTCCTTCCAAATCTTCATCCCTATCAAGTACCTCTTCCTTATTTCCTTTCTCTCCCTCTCAGTACATCCTCCATCCTCTTTGGTCTCTCGCACATTCCACACCTTCTTTTCACCCCCTGAAGCCTCTCATATCCTCACTTCCTTCCTCTGCATCCTCTTCACAAACTAGGTTACGTTTCACAGTTCTCATATGCCTCCTTTCTCCCTTTCCTTAAGTTCCTCATATCCTTCTTTTCTATCATTAACCCATCTTTCCAGTTCCTCTTTTCCCTTTTCTCTTTAAGCTCTCCATATCGTCCCTCTCTATCATTGCCACATCTTTGCCCATCCTCTTTCCTTCCTCCCCTTCCCCTGCAAAGACCTGGTGTCCTTACAAGCTGCGGAGGAGGGGCGTGGTGGTGCACAGGTCTTCAGGCACTGCTGTGAGGGAGGAGCGGTCTATCCTCAAGTCCTCCAGGCTGTGAGTGCCGTTCAGATCCGGGAACTCCTGCAGCTCCTTAGACTCCTTCAGGATCCTGCAGAAAATAGGGTTTGGAGGGGGGGAGAGTGGTTGAGGGAGGGTGTAGTACGGTTTTGTGGAATGATGCATCTGTATGGTGTTAGGGAAGCGTATGGGTTAAGTAAAATAATAGATGCTGATAAAGGTATAAATTAATAATGACTCCTCTTCAAACTTGCCAAATAACTTTAACAAAAAATAATGGATAGTTGCAAATATGAGATGCAACTAACTATAACATACCGCATACAAAGGAAAAAAGGGCACACACACACACACACACACACACACACACACACACACACACACACACACACACACACACACGTACAGCTTGGTGAGGGCCGTCAGGTTGGAGAAGGCTCGGTGATGGACCGTACGAATTGGGTTGAATTGAAGGGTAACCTCTTGGAGCCGCTTCAGCCCCGCCAGCGCCTTTTCCGAAACATAGGACAGCCGGTTGTGGCCCAGGAGCCTTTGGGGAGGGGAGAGAACGAGCATAGTCACACTTGTATTAGGGTATGTTTGTAAGCTCATTACCACCACTGCAGTTTGTATTTATACCGGGAAAATAAACTTGTCTGGTACTGAGTAATAAAAGTGATGTAGCATAAAAAATAAGGAATATAAGTCAGCTATGTCTTTTTTTACAACAAAGGAGACAGCTCAAGGGCACAAAAAGGTAAACAATAATAAAAAAAAAGCCCGCTACTCGCTGCTCCCAAAAAGAATCCAAAGAGGTGGCCAAAAGAGAGATTAAAACACATTCTTTACTTGACGAGATGTAATTTTCCTTCCTTAGTTCAATTCCTTGGTTTGCTTTTTTATTTTGTTTTCACTGCTGAGCACTAACTAGTCAGAATGGCGCGTAGAAATTAAATATTATATCAACTCTAAAAGCTACAAACATTGGCTGCCATTTACACGGTACTTATTCTTTTTTGGACTCACAGTTGTCGGAGTTTTGGGCAGTGAGGAACCACCGGCGGCATCTTGCTGAGGCGGTTCTGCTCCAGGTTTCTGAAAGGTGTGGAAGGTGCAGGTGAGGGGAGGGGTGTGTTAGATATCCTGTGGACCATTAGTTACCGGTACAAAACCCTCTATTGTCCTTAGTCTGTCTTGTCTTGCTCGGTGTGTATCTACCACTGCTATCACGCTGCTATCACTACACTGACGTACATATAGCATTCAGGTTTTATAATTACGGTACTTATATTTAAAACTACTATATCATGATTGAGTATTGAGTAAAGTTAGTGACATGACTGAAGCGAACTGGGGAAGGGAAGAAGGGTGAGTGGGAATCATGCACGGCGAAGAGAGAGAGAGAGAGAGAGAGAGTGACATGACGTACATATAGCATTCAGGTTTTATAATTACGGTACTTATAATTAAAACTATTATATCATGATTGAGTATTGAGTAAGGAAGTGACATGATTGTAGCGAACCTTCTTATTATTATTACAGTTATTCCTGCGCCAACATTCCGATTGACTTATTAGCAGGCCAGCATCTCCTTCAGTGGTTCCTTATTGCTCTGTTTACCATGACAAGCACTGCAGCATTTCCGGGTGTGTGCCTCCCCTCCCCTCCCCCTCCCCCTCCCCCCAGACACCCTACCTGACCCTCCCCTCCCCTTCCCCCCAAAACACCCTACCTCACCCTCCCCTCCCCTTCCCCTCCAAACACCCTACCTGACCCTCCCTTCCCCTTCCCCCTGAAATACTCTATCTGACCCTCTCCCTCATCTCCCCCCCCCCCCCACCCTTCCCCGAGACACCCCACCTGCTGTCACATCCTTTACACCAAGTACACATAAATGTCATCTCAGCATGCTAATGCGATCACTATGCATTATTAATATGTGCCAACTCTCTCTCTCTCTCTCTCTCTCTCTCTCTCTCTCTCTCTCTCTCTCTCTCTCTCTCTCTCTCTCTCTCGTGCTGTATTCGCTATGTAATGTCCATGTAAGTCCCATCTCACCTTAACAATGCAATCACTCTGAACTAGTATATATTCTCCCTCTCAATTAAGGTGGTAACATTAAACAAGTCGAAATGACGGACACTTGTAATGGTTTCAGATGCGAGCACACAGTAGCGTCGACGGTGCTAATAACGCTTCGCAAAATTACATATACCAATACGCCAATGTTATACTCACAGGATCTCGAGGTTTTTCATTCTGATGAAGGCTTTGTCCTCCACGGTGCTGATGTTGTTGTGGTGCAGTGACCTGGGGAGGGAAAGAAGGGTTGGTGGCAATCATGGACGGGGAAGGGAGAGAGTGACATGACTGAAGGGGGCTGGGGAGGAAATGCGATGAGCTTACGACATTCAAGGAGGGGAAGGGGAGGAAGTGACGTGATTGAAGCGATCTAGGGAGGTAAAGAAGGGCCAGTGGAAATCATGGACGGGGAAAGGAGAGAGTGACATGACTGAAGGGGGCTGGGGAGGAAATGTGATGAACTTACGACATTCAAGGAGGGGAAGGGGAGGAAGTGACATGATTTGGCGTGAGTTGGGAAGGAAGAGGGAAGTAAAATTTTGGGGTGTAAGAAGGAGAAAGGACAGCGAGTGACATGATGAAGGAGGAGCTGAGGTTGTGTTTTTCTGTACCGAAGCTCATGTTCTTTACAATTTATTTTTGCTCCGGTTTCCTCATGTTTATAGTGTTACTGGTGAACTGTCTGAATATATTTAACACTTGAACGCTGATGAATGGGCGGAGGAGGAAGGGGACAAAAGGAACAAGCGATAATATGAGAAAACAAGAGACTATTTTCCAGACATCACCCGTTCAGTTCCTCGTATTTTCTGAGTATTTATTTTCCTGCAAACAATAACACCTGGAAATACAGAACCAGAGAAGTGCAGGGATAACGAAAGAGAGAAAGGGGAGTCGTAAGAAAGACAAAGTGAAAACAACAGAGCGAAAAAGATAGAGAAGGAAGGGGACAACCTCGTATTTTCTGAGTATTTCTTTTCCTGCAAACAATAACACCTGGAAATACAGAACCAGAGAAGTGCAGGGAAACAGAAAGAGAGAAAGGGGAGCCGTAAAAAAAGATACAGAAAACAGAGCGAAAAAGATGGAGCTAAACTTTTCCTCGGCTCCTCGTCCCGTCTCCCAATATTGATTCCCAGTCGGTGATGCAACGGGCAACATGTCACGGTCCGTCTGGCTCTGGGTTTATATATATGCGTCTGGGCCCGTGTCTGCCGCCGCCGCCGCCGCCGCTCCCCCCCCCATTCGACCCAAAAACATCACCACCACCACCACCACCACCAATAACAACAACGAAGACAACACCAGGCGCCATGCAAGAGGACGAAGAGGAAGAGGAGGAAGGAGAGCCTCACTATTTAATTATGAGCTACACAGTGAGGAAGGAAATGCGACACGGATGCCTCCTTCTCTTCTTCCTTTTCTTCTTTTTCTTCTTCTTCTTCTCCTTCTTCTTTTTCTTCATCATCCTCTTATTCTTCCTCATCCCCTTCTTTTCCTCTTCTTCATTTCCTTTTCTTCTTTTTATTTTTCCTCGTTTTCTTCTTCCTTCTTTTTCTTCCTCTTCTTCTTCTTCTTCTTCTTCTTCTTCTTCTTCTTCTTCTTCTTCTTCTTTTTCTTCTTCGTTCTCTTCCTCGTCCCCTTCCTCTTCTTTTTCCTCTTTCTCTTCTTTTTATTCATTTACCTAATTTTTCTTATCTTTTCCTCATTTTCTTCTTTACATGTTTTCTTCTTCTTCTTCTTCTTCTTCTTCTTCTTCTTCTTCTTCTTCTTCTTCTTCTTCTTCTTCTTCTTCTTCGTTCTCATCCTCGTCCCCTTCCTCTTCTTTTTCCTCTTTCTCTTCTTCTTTTTATTCATTTACCTAATTTTTCTTATAATTTCCTTATTTTCTTCTTCACCTGTTTTCTTCTTCTTCTTCTTCTTCTTCCTCTTCTTCTTCAGGTCAGTGTTGCCTTTTAGTCTTTTACCGCAGTCTTCTTTTCTCTCCAGCATTTAATCTCCATTCCTCGTTACTTTATCTCTTCTCTTAACTTCCAGCTTTCAACTAAAACTGTTTTCGTGTTGCAATCTTTTACTGCATATTTCCGACTAGCATGTAAATCCCAGAACACAACTTGGCCCTGTCCTGCCCATTCTTCCTTCCTTCCGCTCTTCCCTTCCTTCCTCCCCCTTACGACCTCAATGCTTATCTTCTGCATGACGAAACCACCAAGATGTAATCACGAAAAGAAGGAGGACAAAAGAGAAAGAAAACTGCAACTCCATATCCCTTCCTTTCACGTGGTTTAGCTCAAGAAGTGGCGGCAGCAAGAGTCTTTCCCGCAGAGTAAGGTCCATATTCTTAAACATATTTGGCACGGTTTCCTATGAGTTCTGGGGAGCTGTGGGCATTTCCATGGGTGGTTTAATGACCCTGGTGGTAGTTTGACCCTTCTTCTGTACCACGAACTTGAAAAACAGTCATAAAAACACGATTGATCTCCTTTCTGGCCTTTGGAAATAGTTGATGTAAGAGGCGAGAGGGTCTGACCCTGGAGGTAGTTCGACCCTTCTTCTGTACCACGAACTTAAAAAAACATAAAAACACGATTGATCTCCTTTCTGGCCTTTGGAAATAGTTGATGTAAGAGGCGGGAGCGTCTGATATTACGGACCGAAGATTGAAGCCTCCACTAGAGTTACTATCCCGAGTGCCAAGAAGTAGGACGGTCTTTAATGCCTCAATGCGGGTCCTTCTTCTGCATCCTCCTCCTCATTCTGTATAGCTACCACTTCTTCCTCTTCCTGCTATTCGTTACGGCCTCTCTTTCCTCCTCCTCCTCCTCCTCCTTCTCCTCATTCTGTCTATCCCCCATCTCCTTCCCTTTCTCCGCCTCCTGAATCTGTTCCTTATTTTCCCTTTCCGTCTGCTTTTCCTGGCAACCTCCTCCTCTCCTCCTCTCTGGTGTCATATCTTCTCCTCGAAACTCCTCCTCCTCCTTTTCCTTCTCTCACTCCTTCCCTACATTCTTACAGCTCCTAGTTTACGTCCTCTACTTCATCCTCTCTCTCCTCATTCTCGTTCTCATGTTCGTACTCAAGATTTTTTTTCGGTAACCTTTTTCTCATTCCGTTTTCTTCTTCTGCCACAGCGCCTTGTTTATTGCTCCTCTTCTTCTTCTTCTTCCTCCTCCTCCTCCTCCTCCTCCTCCGATTTCTCACCACCCTAGAGTCCCAGCGGGTAGGCTACTCACAGGATCAGCAGGTTGTGCAGGCCACGCAGATCACCGTCCTTCAGCGCCGACAGCCTGTTGCTTGCGATGTTCCTGTACAGAGAAGGCGATGGAGACTTAGTGTGTGTTGTGGCCTCGGTGTGCTGTTACGTGTGTACTGTTATGTTATTGTTATGTTATTGTATTGTTGTGTATTATGTTATTGTATCGTTGTGTATTGTTGTTATTGTATGCCTGTGTTTCATGTGAAGTGGTCTAATCTTTGTGTTGTGTGTTTCATGTGATGTGGTTTGGTCTTTGTGTTTCTGTGTTGCAAGTGATGTGGTCTAATCTTTGTGTTGTGTGTTGCAAGTGATGTGGTCTAATCTTTGTGTTGTGTGTTGCAAGTGATGTGGTTTGGTCTTTATGTTTGTGTTGCATGTGATGTGGTTTGATCTTAGAGTTTCTGTATATAAAGTGATGTGGTCTGATCTTAGAGTTTCTGTATATAAAGTGATGTGGTCTGATCTTAGAGTTTCTGTATATAAAGTGATGTGATCTGATCTTAGAGTTTCTGTATATAAAGTGATGTGGTCTGATCTTAGAGTTTCTGTATATAAAGTGATGTGGTTTGATCTTAGAGTTTCTGTATATAAAGTGATGTGATCTGATCTTAGAGTTTCTGTATATAAAGTGATGTGGTTTGATCTTAGAGTTTCTGTATATAAAGTGATGTGGTCTGATCTTAGAGTTTCTGTATATAAAGTGATGTGGTTTGATCTTAGAGTTTCTGTATATAAAGTGATGTGGTTTGATCTTAGAGTTTCTGTATATAAAGTGATGTGGTCTGATCTTAGAGTTTCTGTATATAAAGTGATGTGGTCTGATCTTAGAGTTTCTTTATATAAAGTGATGTGGTCTGATCTTAGAGTTTCTTTATATAAAGTGATGTGGTCTGATCTTAGAGTTTCTGTATATAAAGTGATGTGGTCTGATCTTAGAGTTTCTGTATATAAAGTGATGTGGTTTGATCTTAGAGTTTCTGTATATAAAGTGATGTGGTTTGATCTTAGAGTTTCTGTATATAAAGTGATGTGGTTTGATCTTAGAGTTTCTGTATATAAAGTGATGTGGTCTGATCTTAGAGTTTCTGTATATAAAGTGATGTGGTTTGATCTTAGAGTTTCTGTATATAAAGTGATGTGGTCTGATCTTAGAGTTTCTGTATATAAGGTGATGTGGTCTGATCTTAGTATGGCATGCAAAGGAATTTTTCTGCTACTGGCTGCATCTCTTTAGACTTTAATGTGGCAACAACAATAACCTCATGCAATAATATGTACAATCTTTCATGTTAATGTGCTCTAACTTTGGCGTGACATGCTTTGCTTCTCTCTCTCTCTCTCTCTCTCTCTCTCGAACAAGCCTACTTAACAGCGCCGTAAAGCAGGACAAACGAACGAACACACTACACGTTTCCTTACAGCGTCTGCAGTCCGTTGAGGGAGGTGAGGGAGGGGGGCAGGGTGGCGAGGGAGTTCTTCTCGAGGGAGAGTTCACGAAGACCCGACGGCAGATCCACTTCCTCCAGGGACGAGAGGGAGTTGTCATCCAAGTGTCTGGCGGAGGAGGAGGGCGAGGGCGTTAAGGATGGAGAAAGACAAGAAATGCGGACGTCTGGGAATGCAACGAAGAAGGATGAAGACGAGGGTAGGAGAGGGCAGAGGGAGTTGTGTGCAAGTGTCTGGTGAAGGAAGAGGGAGAGGACGTTGAGATGCAGAAGGAGACAGAGGAAATGAGTGAGTCTGGGAATGGAAAGAAGAAATGGAGAATGAAAACAAGGATAACAGAGGCTAAAGATATAATTAATTGGAGTGGAGGAAGAGGAGGAAGACGTTTAGGATGCATAAGAAGACAGAGGAAATGAGTGAGTCTGGGAATGGAAAGAAGAAATGGAGAATGAAAACAAGGATAATAGAGAATGGAGGCAGAAGAAATGCGGAAGTCGGGGCATACGATGAAGAAATGGGGAATAAAAACAAGGATAACAGAGAATGGAGGGAGTTGTATACGAACGTCTGGTTGAGGAAAAGGGAAAAGGGATTGAGGAAGCATAAGACGACTGAAGAAATGCGCGTCTGTGAATGCAACGAAAATGAGAACGAGGATAAGAGAGGATGTAGGCGATGTATACAGGCGTCTGATGGTGAAAGAAGAAGAGGTGACGGAGGAGCTGGTGGGCGTTAGAGACACACAGGAAAGGAAAGCGAGGGAATTCATGATTGTGAGCAACGTTGCCAGATTGTCGACCTCAGCTTTCTATGTTTGCCGATTTCCGACCCAAAAACTGCCTCCTTGACCCCAATAGCTGCCTTCATATAAAGTTATCGTTAAAATGGTTAATTATTGGTGTTTTTTGGCGATAGCTATGGCTCAGAAACCGGTAAATACGAGGCTCTGAGTACGATAATCTGGCAACGGTGCTTGTGAGTGGAAAGGAAGAATGAGAAAGAGAATGAGAATAGAAGGAGGAAGATATGCGTAGGATGAAGCTTCAGATTGGGGACATAAAACTACGGGGAAGTGTAACAAGGACAGCAGAGAAAGGGGAGAAACTAGCTCACTGAAAAACATAGCAACAGAAAAAAATAAATAAAACAACGTATAGAAATAAACTGGATATTAGGGACTGAGAAAACTGGAGAAACAGAGTCAAGGAACAAAGAAGAAAGCAGCGAAGCGTGGAGAATAAAACGTTGGAGGAAGAGGAGGAGGAGGAGGAAAAGGAGAAACAGGGAAGAAGCAAAAGTGTGTAGAGAAGAAACACCTTCGGAACATAGAAAACTGGGAGAAAAAGAAAGGAACAAGAGAGAAAAAAGAAGCAATTAAATAAATGAGAAGCAAAGGATGATGATGATGAAGATGAAGAGAAAAACGAGAAAGAGGAGAGTATTACGAGTGAAAGAAGGAAGGAGAGGATAAAGAAGAAAATTTACAAGAGAATGAGGGCAGGGGGGTAAAGAGAAGCAACCATGAGGAGAGTTGGAAGCAAAGGAGGAGAATGATGAGGAGGAGGGAGGCAAGAGTGAGAGGGAGAGGAGAGTGTTGAGAGTAAAAGAGTGGAGAGAGGACTACGTGCACGAGAGAGGGAGGTATAAAGTTTGAAGGAGTCACGGGATGGAGGGGAAAAAGAGGGGAAATTAGATAAGCTTGAGAAGGGGAAGCGACAGAGGGTTCCTAAGAGGCTGGGAGATGCGAGAGGAATTCCTTGAACGTGAGAAAGTAAAGAGAAGAGAAACGAAGAGAAGACGAGCAAAATAAAGGAAGGAAAAAATAACAGAAGAAAAGAAAAGAAAGGAGAGAAAAGGTAAATAAAATAGAAGGGAAGAAAAGAAAGTAAATGAAATGAAATAATAAGAAAAGAGAAACAAAACGAGAGAGAGAGAGAGAGAGAGAGAGAGAGAGAGAGAGAGAGAGAGAGAGAGAGAGAGAGCCAGGTAAGCAAAGGTGAAGACAGGAAGGTGAAAAACTGACAAAATGTGAAAATACAAACCTGGGACTTTATCACTCGCAACACAGAACCAAGCTAATACGGGAAGCAAAAAGAGGAGGGTGTGAGAAGGCTGAGGGAGGAGAGATGAATGTTCAAGTCGAGGTTTTAAGAGACAGGAAGGTAAAAGCTATGACAAAACAAAATATATATCAGAACACAGCATAAACAACACACAATAAAGCAAATACAGAAAGCAGAGGGTAGGAGGGCGTCAAAAGGGGAGTGTGTGACCAGGAAAGCCAAGGTTAATAAAAAGGGAGGGCCAAAACTATGCAGAACTCGCGGACATAAGTTATATTGTAGTTAAAGGAGAAAACAAACAACAGAGTAAATACAGAAAGTGGAGGGGGAAGAGAGCGTCAAGAGGATAGAAGGATGCTTGGCCAAGTAAGCCGAGGTGAAGAGGTAGGGAGGTGAGGACTAGGACAAAAATGTAAACACACACACACACACACACACACACACACACTATAGAGAATAGAGAATGTCAGCTTGTCTCTAACATCATTTAAATCAACAAGTACAACTACTTCTACCACATGTAGTAATGCAACGACAACGGCAACTAGTTCTACTACTACTACTACTACTACTACTACAGCTACTATAACTGGAACTACAACAACTACAAATTCTAAAACTTCAACAATGATAACAACAACAATAACAACTACTACTACTACTACTGCAACAGCTCCTATAACTGCAACAACACTTACAAATTCTACAACTTAACAATGATAACAACAACAACAACAACAACAATTACTACTACTACTACTACTACTACTACTGCTACTACTACTTCTACTACTTCTACTACTACCAGAAATTTATGAGCTTCAGTAACGAGAAAACTATAAAAAGAAATGACAAAACGCAAATCATACCGTCAACAAAATAGCAAGAGACACTAGAGTGAAATACAAGGGTGAACTATGCCGCCTCGTAAATAACAACAACAACAACAACAAAGGGAGAGAACGAAATCAAAGGAAGAAGGGAAAAGGAAGAAGGAGAAGGAAGGATAGAAGAGGACAATGGTAAAGGGAGACAACAACAACAGCAACTACAACTACCACCACTACATCAACAACAACAACAACAACACCTACAGCAACAGTCCCAAACAGCAGCCATAACCACAACTTCAACTGACCCCCTAACTGAGCAGCGAATCGGACGACACAAAAATGGTCTTAAACTCCACCGAGAACAGAGTCGGAGGAAGTGGAGGGAAGAGGAAGGAGGGAGTAACCACCGCCTCTATGGGCCATTAAAACTCCTCCACCTCGGATAATGTGGACACAAACTGCACTGAAGCGAAGGAGCAAGATGGGGAGGGAAGGTGGAGGAGGTGGAAAGATATTACGAGGAAAGTGGAGTAAGGAAGAGAACCAAGAGTGTTTAAGAATGAAGCTCAATGTGAATTTTATGCAGAGATAACTCACACGATGAAAAGAAGTAATAAGATGGCGAGGGAGAGGTGGAAGAGAAGAGAGAAAGGGGAAGGATATGGACTATTGAAAGGAGACTTGAGTGTTAAGAAATGCTACTTAAGGAAAAGAAGGGAAAGAAAAGAACGGGAAAAAACACACGAAATAAAAATAGAAAATGGAAAGAGGAGAGAAAGAGGAAGGAAATGGACTATAGAAAGGAGACATGAGCGTTAAGAAATGCTTCTTAAGGAAATTTTATGATGGAATAACTCGAAAAGAAGGGAAAGTAAAGAACGGGAAAACACACACGAAATAAAAATAGAAAATGGAAAGAGGAGAGAAAGAGGAAGAAAATGAACTATAGAAAGGAGACATGAGCGTTAAGAAATGCTACTTAAGGAAATTTTATGATGGAATAACTCGAAAAGAAGGGAAAGTAAAGAACGGGAAAACACACACGAAATAAAAATAGAAAATGGAAAGAGGAAGGAAATGGGGTATACAAGAAAGACATGAGTGTTCAGAAATGCTACTTAAGTAAATGATGAGACAACCAGTGCGAGGAAAAGAAGGGAAAACGTAAACAACGGGCTTAACACATGACATAAAAAAAATGTTGTAAAAAGGGAAGGCACGAGAAGCGAAGGGCGAGGAGCTAGAGGATTGACAAAGGATGTGAATGAAAGAATAACTACACAAGGAAGGAGGATGATGACGCAGGAGGAATGTAGATAAACAAAGGATTCAAAAACTCATCTTGTTATCCAGTGCGGCGGAAAAAGTATTAGCGAGAGAAAGGAGGGAGAAGAGGGAGGTAGAGGAGGAAAAATGCAAGAAAATAGTATTAGTAGAGCGCGTAGGCGAGAAGAAGTATGCAAAGAATTGAAATGAAATAGAGAAGGAATGAATGAATGAAGGAAGGAAGGGAATAAGAGAACCAAGAGAAAATTATTAGCTGGAACAAAAAAGGAGGAGGAATAAGAAGAGTAATAAAAGGAACCAGAAGAAAGGAAAGGAAGCACAAAATCAAAAGAATATTAGTATGAACCTGATGGAGGAAGAAAACGAGAAATAGGAGGAAGGAGTGGAGCTAGAAGAAAGAAGGACATACGAGGAATAAAAAAAGGAAGGCAAAGTCAAATGGAATAGAAGAGGAAAAGGAAAAAAAAACAGACAAAAAGAAGAGTATGAAAGAAAAAAAGGGAGAGTGGAAGAGAAGGAGCCATAAGAAAAGAGAAGAAAGGAGGAGGGAAAGGAACCAGAGGAAGGAAGGAGGGCAAAGTGGAAGAGAAGGAGCCATAAAAAAGTAAAGAAAGGAGGAGGGAAAGAAACCAGAAGTAGAAAAGACGAGAGAAAAAAAAAACAAGAACCTGAAGAAAGAAGGATGCAAGAGAAAATAGGAGGAAACATGTAAGAACAGGAGACACAACAAAAGGAAAAGAGAAATGAGAAGAGAAAAAAAAGGAGAAAAAGCGTCGGGAAAAGAACTATAAGAAAGAAGGAGGGCAAGGCAATAGGACCACGAGGGGGGCATTAGTAGGATCTATGGGGCAGGATAACTTACAGGACTTCAATCTTAAGGCTGTGGAAGGCTCCGGGTGCTATCCTTTGAATCCGGTTACTGCTGAGGATTCTGAAAGAGGCAATAAAGAGTTACATAACCTTAGGAAAACACGAACATCCATTCTCTCTCTCTCTCTCTCTCTCTCTCTCTCTCTCTCTCTCTCTCTCTCTCTCTCTCTCTCTCTCTCTCTCTCTCTCTCTCTCTCTCTCTCTCCTCTTTTCGTTCGTTTTGTTTCTCTTTTCTTATTATTTCATTTAATTTACTTTCTTTTCTTCTATTTTATTTTCCTTTTCTCTCCTTTCTTTTCTTCTGTTATTTTTTGTTCTTTTATTTCTCTCTCTCTCTCTCTCTCTCTCTCTCTCTCTCTCTCTCTCTCTCTCTCTCTCTCTCTCTCTCTCTCTCTCTCTCTCTCTCTCTCTCTCTCTCTCTCTCTCTGTACCACTTTGCTCCATACTTTCTTTACTCTTCATCTATCTAATCTCCTTCTCTCTACACCGTCTTCGTATCATCATCCTTCGCCTCCTTTGCCTCTGTTCTCCCTCCTCGTCGCAGGTTGAGGACGCACACCAGCCTCAAACAAATGAATTACGATTTATTAGCAAACCTAATTTATCATGCGAATATAAGGCGATTAAATTCTCAGTCTGTTGTACGTGACGGCGATGAAGGATTAACCGGAGCCAAAAATATCCTCATCATTGTCGTCGTTTGATCATCTGTTTATATTAGGATTGAAAAACTTGATAGGATGAAAAAGCTTGATATTTCTGCATTTTTTTTTCTGTAGTTTCTTCTTTTGTTTATATGATCCATTGTAATAAAAAGTTGACAAATCCACTTATCTTTCCTCTTTTGTTCTTATTGTATTCGTTGCTTAGCGCTTTTTTTTGCTTCGTCATGATTCTCTTCGATAAGCAAAACCCTAAAGACATCATATTAGTTTTTGAAGCTTACACTGACATTTTAATCCTCTTTGCACGGCGGTGACTCACTAAGAAGGATCATGACGCAAGCAGTTAAGGAAAGAGTGTGTTCAAAAGATGTGTTAGTAATTGAGTTAATCCTTGCGACATATATGACCCTGACCTTTGTGCTCTCTCTCTCTCTCTCTCTCTCTCTCTCTCTCTCTCTCTCTCTCTCTCTCTCTCTCTCTCTCTCTCTCTCTCTCTCTCTCTCTCTCTCTCTCTCTCTCTCTCTCTCTCTCCACACACACACAAAAATACGTACAGGGTCTGAAGTGCAGGAAACGGGGTGAGGGCGCGAGGGAGAAGCTCCGTCAGGTTGTTGAAGCTCAAGTCTCTGCAACAAAGGAGAGGAAGCTCATTAGAATACAACGCCACTTGGTCTTTACATTTCCCTAACATACATAAATACCAAAGAACTAATAAGGAGCTACGCAGACACCAACCCAAAAAACGAAAGAAAAAAAAATTATGATGCAAAATGAAGATAAAAACGTTACCCTTAGATATATAAATAAATGAATACCAAAGAATTAACAGAGTCACGATTACATTAACTTAAAAAAGAATTACTGATACGAAAAAAAGATAAGACGCTACCCTTAAATGAATATAAAGTAAATATCAGAAAAAAAACTTATAAAGGGTTACGATTACAACTCTTCAAGCATTAATGATACACAAGAAAGAGAAAACAAACAAACAAACAAGTGTACAAAAGAATAACAATAAAATGAAAAGAATATAGACAAAAAAATATTCATATCCTCTTAAAAAAAAACATCTTAAACAAAAAAATCAAAATATGTCAGAAGAAAGACAGGTTATGCATAAATTCATAAACACGGTTACTACAATTTCCCTACGTAAGGAAAGGCTGGAGGAGAGAAGGAAGGGGGGGGGGGGGAGGGGGGCTGAGAGGGAGCCAGATAAAAAAGGACTGATGCTTTTCCCCAAAATATAAATGCCGCGGGAAAATCTGAATTCGTGTCCTAAAGTTTGTTCGCTCCGTTGGAAAGAGTTAAAAGTCGTGGAGGGAAGGAGAAGAAAAAAAAGAAAATGTTCGATATATTATGTAGGAAACTATGAAAAAATATATGACTTCTGCGCTACTACTATTACTACTACTACTACTACTACTACTACTACTACAATCGCTACTGCTACTGTTCTACTATCATTACTACTAACACCACTGCTACTACTATTGCTACTACAAATATTACTACAAAAACCACCTCTACTAATACTACTACTATTACTACAACCACCGCTACTACTACTACTACTACTACTACTACTACTGTAACCAAAATTCGTCCATTCAGTAAGTCAGCCTTTTCCCCTCACAAATAAAATCCCCAACAGCCAACTCTTTTCGAATCACGCCGTCAGATGGAGAGGGGAAGTGATAAACGCCACGCCTCCCCTCTTTGTCCTGACGTTAGAATTCTCCTCGCGTCCCCTCGCTCATCCTCCCTTCCCCCTCCTTGGGCCCGAAGCCTTAGACAGAGCAATTGAGCGGCAGCATCTCGCCGTCTGTTGAAGTAGCCTTGTGGAGTTTTTGTTTTCTGTTTTATTTGGGGGACTTTCTGTCTTTCTTTCTCGTAGTTATTTTCCTTTTTCGTATTCTAGTTTTGTTGCTTTCTCTCTTTCACTTCCTTACGTTCTTTTTTTCTTATTTTGTTAATGTGCCTTTCTATCTTTCGCTTTCATCCTTATTTTTTTCTATGCAACGTAGTTCTTTTCTTCTTCCTCTTCTACATCCTCCCAATCTTGCAGTTTTCATCTTCTCTTTGTGTGTTTTTTTCTTATTTTCTTATGCTTTCTACGTAGTTCTCTTCCTACCTCTCAATCTTCCACCTTCTCCCACTCTTGTGTTTTCATATTGCTTCGTTTTTTTCTCTTCCATTCTTTTCCTAATTTTCTTGTCCCTCCTGATTTTCTTCCTTCTGCTCCGTTTTCTCCTCCTCCTCCTTCCTTCCAACCCTTTTCTCTCTTTTTCTTTCTCATCCTTCTATTCATCCTAGTTCTCCTCCTCATCCTTCATCGTCTCCTCCTCCACATCCTCCTAATCTTGTTTTCATATTCTGTTTCTGTGATTTTCTTTCTTTCTCTTTATTATACACCAATGCATTGTAGTTCTTTCGTCTCCGTCTTCCACTTCCTCCTCCACATCCTCCCGATCATTTTGCATTTTTCATATTTTGTTGCTTTTTCTGTCTTTCTCTTTCGTATCTTTTTGTGCCTCGTATTTCTCTTCCTCCTCCCTCTTCTCCTCCATTACATCCTCCAAGTCTTGTGTTTTCATATTTTGTAGTTTTTGCCTCTTTCTCTCTCTCATCTTCCTATGTATTGTAGTTTTCTTTTTCCTTTTCCATCTTTTCCTCCTCCTCTACATAATTCAGATCTTGTGCTTCCATATTCTCTCTCTCTCTCTCTCTCTCTCTCTCTCTCTCTCTCTCTCTCTCTCTCTCTCTCTCTCTCTCTCTCTCTCTCTCTCTCTCTCTCTCTCTCTCTCTCTCTCTCTCTCTCTCTCTCTCTCTCTCTCTCTCTCTCTCTCTCTCTCTCTCTCTCTTATCTTCCTATGCATTCTAGTTTTCTTCCTCCATCTTCACTTGTTTTCATATTTGTGTTTTTCTCTCTCTTTCTTATCTTCCTATGCATCCCAGTTCTCTTCTTCCTTCTCCGTCTCCTCCTCCTCCTCTACATCCTTCACCTCCTTCTCCTCCTCCTTTTCTACTAATCTACTTTGTTCAGCTTCCTTCTTATCTCCCTCCACCGGCGCTTTCCTCCCTATTTACGGGTCGCTTCGTCTCCATTACGTCGTCTTCGCTGCCTCCTTACCAAAGATTTCCATACTATAATTTTCCTCATTAGATATACGGTGTTTTGGCTCCGTTCCCGCTAGCCATTCTGTCCTTACGTGCCCTTATAGCTCCCCCCCCACCCTCCAAAGTCCCTCCGTCGATACTTTACTTCGTTTGTTCGTAAGAGAAGCGAGTAAGAGAAGCAAAGAGGACAAAGGGGTTTCAGGAGGTGAGTGGTGAAGCATGTTTCCTCTATACGAGTGATGATACACATACATGGTTCTACTTTTTTGTGTTTGTAAGAAAAGCAAATAAGGAGAGTCTAAAAAGTATTGTGATCAGAGATATTTTTTTTCACTCGAACGAATATTTTGTTTCCCATCACATTTTTGTCTTGTCATTTCAGTTATAAAGTGAATAAGAAGTATAAATAACATTGGGATAAGGCATATATATTTTGCTCAAACGAATATTTACCTTCCTCTCATATTTTTGTCTTGTCATCCGAGTTGTAAAATAAATATAATCTTCTTACTTTATTCCCTCCGGCGCCGCGTCCGTTTAGTCCGATACCTTTCCAATATTTGCAAACGGTTTTATTTATCTTTAATATTGAAGTCCGCCCGTGATTTAAAGGCTCCTGCGCTTGATTTAAAAACATTCTTCCAGGCCGGGTTTGCATTTTCCTTCTTTCTTATTATTTCTCTTACACTCACGTTCTTTGTGTGTGTGTGTGTGTGTGTGTGTGTGTGTGTGTGTGTGTGTGTGTGTGTGTGTGTGTGTGTGTGTGTGTGTGTGTGTGTGTGTGTGTGTTTTTCTCTCGCTCAGAATATGAAAATACATCTTCCATTTTATCTAACGCATCAAATCACCTTATTCTCTCCTCTCCTCTTTCCCTTCCCTTCTCTTCTTCTTCCTCTTCTCTTCCCCTTTCCCCCTCTTTCTCTTCCTCTTTCCTCCTCCCCGACACACCCTTTCAGTTTTCCTCCAGTATTCTGACAAGGAAAAAAAAAAAAAGAAGAAAAAAAAATCCACAGCCCGTGTAGAGCGTCGACACAAACCCTGAATCTCACGCCAACAAGAAAAGAAAAAAGGCATAAAAACAAGAAAGAAAAATATCATTCGTAGGGAAGTTTATCGGTAAAGGAAAAGATGCTGATGTTATTTGTTTTTATCTACGACGTTTTTCTTTGCAACGTTTCCTGTGCCGAAAGAAAAAAAATATCATGGACTTTTTTTTCGATGTTTCTCACTCAAAAACATCCTCCACGTCAAACTTCGAGACAGATATGTGAAGTTGTTTTTAATGGTCACTTGAGATATCTTAAAAAAAAAAGAGCGAAGATACTTTTCCTATTTTTGTTTCCCTGGTAAGAAATAATGTTTCTGTGAGAAGTCTGGAAAAAAGGAACAAAGATATTTTTTCTATTTTTGTTTCCTCGGTGAAGATTCATGTTGGATAATTGTAAGTTTCTGAAAAAAAACCCCCATCTTAAACTAAAACGGAGGCAATTGCTATAGCATTTCTTTTCTAATTATTTCCCTTGATAGTATGTTCCAGCACCCCCGGCAGCGCTACCAAAGACTCGTCGTGGCAAGACTAGCAACCAACGGCCCATTTTTCTCATTTTCCCGTCTGGTGATGCTGAAACCCACCGGATGAGTGATGGCGAGGCGCCGTTGCTGCCACATATCGAAAACCGCCTCACTCACCACTTCTGCGACTCCCCTACTCCTTACTCCTCCTCCTCCTCCTCCTCCTCCTTCTACTACTACTACTACCATTACTACTACGACTACTATAACAACTGCTTCTGCTGCTAATATTTCTAACCCTTTTCTTTCTCTTCGTGTCCATAAATTGTTCTAACCATTACGTCCTTCTGTTATTAATATCCACACACTCGCCGCCTCTTTCCTCCACCAGTCCTCTTTCTCTTAGCCATTACGCTTCTCCTTTTACTGCTACTGCACATTCTTTTCCTCCTTCCTGCTCCTATTTATCACTCCTTCCCTCTTGTTATTACTTCTTTCCCGTACTACGCCCTCTCCTCTCCACCTCCTGTCGGCTCCTATTAATCACACTTTCTTCCCTCAACGATCAAGTCTCTCTTTTGTTCTTTCTTCACGTTAGTTTCATCGGTTTTACCTCAACAGCCGTTCTCTTTACTCGTTCTTCTTTTCCACCACTCCTGTTTATTCTACTCTGAACTGCAATCTACCTAATCTGAACTTCCCTTCTTCTATATTCCTAAACTCCCTCACTGTTCTCTTTCCTTTCCTTTCCATCTATTGCTCCACCTCTATTTCTTTCTATATTTACTGTACTTGTCCTACTTCAACCCCCTTTTATTCCTATGTTCTCACGATTTCCTCTTTTTCGCTTTATTTCGTGCTTCTAAAATCTTTCCTTCCACCCTTTTATTGTCTTTTCACTGTGAGCACTTTTTCCATTTATGCTTTCTTCTTTTTCCTTTTACGACTCGTCCTTTATAACGTATTTCTTGCTTCTCATCACTCAAACGTATTTTTCTTACTCTTTTCTGGCTTATTTTTATTGCCTGTGCCTCATCCACACTTTACTACAGCTTTTTCTCCTCCTTTTCCTCCCCTTTTGAGCTGTATCATAGCTCTAATCATACAAGTCATTAATTTAGCCCTCTCATAAACCACTATTGTCTGTCCTAACCTCATCTTTAGTTGTTTCATATGCTACAATTTATCCTCTTCATGGCAAGCTCTCTTTTTAACTTTGTTTTTCTGCCTTCACCTCCTCCTTAGCTGTTTCATATACTACCATTTCTCCTCATCGTAAGCTCTTTCGTTAACTTTATTTTTCTGCCTTTACGTCATCCTTAGCTGTTTCATATACTACCATTTCTCCTCTTCATCGCAAGCTCTCTCATTTAACCTTATTTTTCTGCCTTCACCTCATTCTTAACTATTCCATATACTACAGTTCCTCCTCTTCATCTTACGAATCTCCCCTCTTCTCCCCATTCCGTGCTTACCACTCACACAAATCTTCTTTATATCTATGGCTCAGACAAGTTCCTATCGCAATCCTCCTCTCCTTTCTTCTTGTTATGCGTCGATCCTTTCCCCGTAGACTTTTCTCCCCAACACCATTTCCCACACACATTTCCAGGAGAGAAGTATCGTTGCCATGCCCAGAACGATTATCCACGTAGCCTCTCCATGTATCACCATTACCCTGGGATTGCAAAGGGATGGAAGGGCAGCGAGGAAGGAGCCTGGAGATGAGGACTTGATAGCTACTCCTCCCCCATCTCTCTCTCTCTCTCTCTCTCTCTCTCTCTCTCTCTCTCTCTCTCTCTCTCTCTCTCTCTCTCTCTCGTCTAGGGTGATGGGAAACTGTTAAGGCGTAAGGAAAAGCGTATGTGATGAGAATATTGGTTTTCCTACTTCCTTCTCTTCCTTTTTTTTCTTTACATGTGTTGCTGTCTCTCTCCTACTCCCTCTTCCTCTCTCTGCCTCTGCTTATGTCTCTGTCTGTCTCTCTCTTTCTATTTATCTATCTCTCTAGTATGATCCCCGTTTACTAAGTCTTCAAATCAACTTCGGGAGACGGGAGTAAAAGTCATAGAACTTCTAACTTCTTTCTGCGTAGTCGCTTAAGCTTCCGTATATCATGTCTCGTTCATATCCAGCCTCTGAAGCACCAGTACGTGACCTCGGCAGCACCTCATATCTCAGAATGATCTATAACTTGAACATAATTCCCTCCTCCTCCTTTTCCTCCTATTTTTATTACTTTTCCCCATTGTCTCATTCCTTTATATCTCTATAGCTATGAACGTAACCAGGTCTGCAAAAGTCTACGGTGTCGTCAAGCCACATTTACTTACTCGGTAACTGACACTACTTTATTTTTTCACCTTTTTTCCTGTGTATTCTTCCCTCTTAAGCCCTTCCATTGCTGATCTACTTTGCCTGATTGTCCCGCCTTAGTGCTTGACCAACAATCTTAATCTTGAACTTCTTTCCTAAATTAGCCATCTTGCTCTTCTCATGCCTCATTCCTTCTCTTCCTCTGTTTTCTCTTCTTTTCCACCACTCCTGTTCATCCCGCATCCTATCGTGAATACCAATCTCCGTAATCTAAAATTCCCTTCTTCTGTCTTCCTACACTCTCTCACTGTCGTCTTTCCTTTCCTGCCTAATTCTTTCTTCACTTGTTTACTTGCTCTGCTGCGACCCCTTTTACTTATCTAATGAGACATTCTTTTTCTATTATATATTATTTCCTCACTTCCTGTTCTGTAATTATTCTATTCCCCCTACAGTACTTTATTTCATCCCTTGTCTGTCGTGCACGTTCGCCCTTTTTTACTTCTCTCCTTCCGTTTCTCCGCTACGAAGCAACTTAGTGGCAGCTAACAACGAGGGGTATTAAGACCACCCCAGTGGCCACCGCGGTCACCACCCTCGCTCCGTGGCCCACGTTTTTGTGCCAAGTAATCTCACCCGCCAACACGATTTATGGACACTATATATAAGAAGCAAGAGAAGGAAATATATAACGTGGACACTGGCTGGCGGCATCTGGTGGACATCTTTAGCCGGAATTACGGAGAGAAGTTATTGGAAAGATGTTATAGAAAAAGAAAACTAAAGTAAATCTATTTCCTTTCATCTTTCATAATAAAATAAAATATATGACTGAGTTAAAAGGCGAGTAACAGATAACGTAATTAGGATGTTGGAAGTGGATACAGTTAAGGCAATTTAGCTTTATTAATAACACGGCAATCCCATCGTTGACAAAATTAATGGGCAGAGGCGAGTATTTCATTACCTTTACCAGCGGCGCCCTTCTTCCCCGGTGCCGCTGAATGAATCTTCGGGTTATTTATTAATACTGACTCACCATCGGCCTGACGGGAAGGTAGAACGCAGCATATTGAAGAGATATAGCGTCTCTCTCTCTCTCTCTCTCTCTCTCTCTCTCTCTCTCTCTCTCTCTCTCTCTCTCTCTCTCTCTCTCTCTCTCTCTCTCTCTCTCTCTCTCTCTCTCTCTCTCTCTTTCCACTTACACATACGTCCAAAAACTCTCCTGCCTGGTGTTAATTATGGCACCACCACATCACCACCCCATAAAAAAAATGTAAAGGGTGGAGGGGTAGGAGGTGGAGGAAGAGGAAGAGGAAGGGAAGAGGAGGAGGAGGAGGCCCTGACGGTGACCACCAAGCAAAGCACTGGAACCCTCGCCTTTTTAATGAACGTGAAGGAAGCAAACAAGTCTATCCCTAACCGAGTCCCTCTTCCCCTCTCTTTACTTCACCCGAACACACCACGGCCAGGGGAGGCATCAAGGGTTCTCTTCTCATGCATACAAACCATTACCAACGCAAAGGAAGGCGAAAAACATTACACAGACCAGTGGTTCATAGGTCGGTATTCCCAGACGCCTCCGCCTCGCACACCGAATATTTCAAAAGGCCGAAAAGGAAGACTAGTCGGATTATAGTGATTTTTTCTTTAGGCTCATGGTAAAGAAGGTGTATGCATGCGTGCGTGCGTGTGTGCGTGCGTTCGTGCCTGCGACAGCCGTCCAGATGTAGACTCCCTCTTCTTCCGTCCTAATTCCAAGCTAAACCGAACTGAACAAAACTAACCGTCGAAAACCGAGGTCTGGCCCTAAATCGCCACACACTGTTCTGTTCTGTTCTGTTGATGTTCGGGGGTTAGCCTTTGCAACGGCCCCCCCTGATTTTCTTTACTTCGTGCCTTTCTTTTCTTGTCTTCTTTTCTATTCTTGATGCTTGGTCCTTTTTTTCCAAAGTTCACTCAGAGCTTTTTTCAATAAATTTTTATCAATGGTGTCACTGAAGAGGAGTTCTCCCAGCCAATTTTCTTTATAAGGCTGATCAAATATCTTATATTTCTGTCTTATTTCTTTCAGGTTTTCACAATACAATAAAAAGTGATCAAGATTTTCCTTCTCAGCACCACAGCCATCACACCTTACTGTTTCTCCTATAAATCTTCTTCTATCATTTAAATTTAAAGTGTTTGTTCTGCATTTAAAAAGTATTATGGAGGCATATGTGTTATCATAGAAATCTTCTTGCTTTATGTCTGTTTTGAACTCTTTGTATAGACTCAGGCTGCTCTTTTGGTTAATTTCCTCTTTCCATTTAGTGGTGTCAAGTTCTCTTAATGTATTTTTTATGAAATCCTTCTTAACAGTTCTTAGGTCGACCTGACCTAGGCCTGTCTCTTGTGTGATGTTGTATATGTTCTTCACCCAGTACTCCTTCTTGTGCTCCTCTCTTAGTCTGGTAAATATCCCTCCCACAAGTGTGTCGTCTTTGTGTAATAAATATTTAATTGAGCTTATTTGTGTTCAGCCTGGTCTCTATGCTAGATGCTCCTATTTCACCTCTTAAAGTACTTGAAGGAGTGCCTTTTGTTCCCCCCAGAATAGTTCGCCAGACTTTATTTTCAATGGTTTGGAGTTTTTGAATCTCATTTTTTGAAAAAGTTACTAAGTCGGTACCATACGGGACAGCTGGGATTGCCACATTTTTCCAAAAGGTTTTCCCAATGATCAATTTGTTGCTGCTTCTTGCAATCACGGATGCTGTTTGATTACTTAGGCGCTGTGCTTTTTGTATTAAAGCTTTTTTGTAGGTTTTAAAGCAGTTCCTTTTATTATCTATAGTAACTCCTAAGTATTTTATCTTATTTACTACATTTATCCCTCCTATTTCCTCTGGTTCGTCTTACATGTTAAATATCATTATGTTACTCTTCTCTATATTTACTTCTCAGCCAGTGTTTGCCACAATTGTTTTTAGTCTGTTAATGTTCTCCCTTGTTTTCTGTGTTCCATACTACATTTATATTATTTGGGTGTTTATTGTATATATTTGGCCAGTAGTTTAATAGTCCTCTTTTTATCTCACATTTATCTAGTTTTGTGTTATGTTCATTGTACAAACTTGTGTTTTTTGTCATTTCCTCCTTTCCCTTCAGCTTGTTAATTTTGTGCTACAATTTCTTATTACTTCTGTCATTTTTTATTTCATTAGTTTCTTTTATTTCGTTTTCTTGTTTGGCTTCACTTACCTATATTTGAACTATTGTTCTTTGTTCATCATACTTTTTCTCTAGTTCAGCTTTTTTCGTTGGGTCATTCCTTCTGTCTGTATTTATTTGTTTTCCTTTCTTTATCTCCTGTCTGATGTTTTCATTCATCCATCCATACTGGTTCTATTATTTTCACACTGTTATCCCTTGTCAATTTAAGTGTTCTTTTCATTGTTGTATCTGAGGTTACTTTTATTTTCTTATCAAAGTCTGTTACGTTTTTCAACTCTTGTATAAAGTTTTTTGTAGTTTCCTCATTAATTTTTAAATAAGTTGTTATATTCCAAAACCCTTTATTATGGTTTATGTTGGTATTTCTTTTAAAGTTAAAAAAGTTTTTAGTAGGTTGTGATCAGAAAGGTCGAATTCTTCTCTGTTTTCATCAATTTCCATGCCTACATAATGCTGTGTCATTGTTTGGTTTACCATTGGAAAATCTATCACATTTCTTTGGTTTCTACTCTGCCATGTGTACAGTCCTTTACACTTTGGTGTGCCATTTAATAGTGTTCCATTCAGTAAGTCAAGAGCTTGTAATATCTTTTCTCCATTCCAGTCAATCTTCTGTTCCCCCAGAAAACCAACGTGTCCATTCCAGTCCCCTAAAATTATTATGCCCTCTTCCCTGTGTTTGTTTACTAAATTTTCCACTTCAGTTAGGATGTCAATATTTCTTGGTTTGTCATTTACTGATAAATACAATAATGTTATGTAAAAATGTGTACTATATTTCTTGAGATTGATGCAGAGTAAATCTGTGTTTAGAGGCTATGACCTCAATATGTTGTTTATTTTCCTCCCTGCTTAGTATCATTAATCCTCCCTCCTTTCTTTCCTCCAAGTTTCTAAATTTTTCAACTTTAAAAAGTTCCTTTGTAATATCAAACCTATTGAATTTGCACTGTGTTTCGGTAATACATATAAAATCTTCTGCGCTATCCACAATTTCTCTATTTCTACCAGTTTACTCGTAGTTAGTCCTTGAGTGTTAATTAGTTTTGTATTTAGATTTATATCTAGTTTATCCTTATCCTATTCCCTATTTCTGGTGTCGATGAATCTCAATAGTTTGCCATCTCTTACATACCATCCTTGTTCTCCATTACTTCTTTTAACTTTAAGTTGTTCTACTGCTTTTACTGTGTAAGACAGAGACATGTCTCCCCCACACACCACCCCCCTCCTCGTGCTGACGAGGGAACGCATCAACACGCTGGTGGCCGAGCACAAGCAGGTGCTGGGGCGCGGCGCCTCGTGCACGGTGTACCTGGTGGAGGTCGGCGGCGCCCTGTGCTGCCTCAAGGTGGCAAGGGAGCAGCGCCTCGCTGCCATGTTCCGCAGGGAATTTGACATCCTGCTGGACTTGGACGGTGCGGCGGGCGCCCCCAAGGCATTGGGCACCAGCTTTGGATTTCCCGCCATGCTCACCACCTTCCGCGGCCAGAACACCTTCTGCGACCTGCACAACCTTGTTCCCCGCGACACTGACAAACTGGCGGCCTTCGTGGCGCTGGCCCGGGACGTGCGGCAGCTCCACGCCCGCGGCTACGCCCACAACGACATCAAGCCCGACAACGTGGTGGTGCGCCAAGGCGCCGACGGCCGCCTGCAGGTGTCCCTCATTGACTACGGCTTGGCCAAGACATTCGGCACAGGACTCCGCATCGCGCGCACGCACACGCACCGCACGCCCTGGATGGCCCCGGAGCTGCGGCGTGGCGCGCCCTGCTCGCCCCCCGTGGACGTGTTCTCCCTCGGCTACGTCCTGAGGCGCATCCTGGCCACGTGCCACACGCGCTACCCCGGCCTGGAGGTGCTGGCCGACAGCGCCATGGCAGCAGACCCTGCACAGCGGCCCTCGGTGGCCCAGATCATCAAGACAGTCAGGATGTACGCGGGCGAGACATCCAGGAAGGCGGCCTTTGTCCGGCGTGTTCGCAAGGCCTTTTCCTGCCTCTTCCCGCGCCGCCGCCATTACTAAGGAGGAAGGCACGTCAGGGTTTCTTTTCCTAACGGATGAAGAGTTTTACCAGTTCAGTTCTTTCCTTTGGAGCCAGTTACTCTACACCCACTAAGGGTTGAGGAAGACACTCCCCTAAGTTATAATAAGGAGGAAGACAAGTCAGGATTTCTTTTCCTAACGGATGAATGGATTTACCAGTCCAGCTCTTCCCTTTGGAGCCAGTTACTCTACACCCACCAAGGAACACACTCCTTAGTGGATTTAACTTTCTATTTTCTCATCTACTTAACCATCTATCTATATATTTATATTTGTACCCACTTATCAACTTGGCTATCCTCTCTCTCTCTCTCTCTCTCTCTCTCTCTCTCTCTCTCTCATTGCTGGTCAAGCTACATGTAGCTACATATTTTCACCGCCTCAATCACCTACAGTTGTAATATTGCCTAACTTAAGAAGGCCGTCACCTCGCCTCAAACAAAAAAAGAGCTTACGGATTATGAGATAAAACGAGGATGGATGGAATGCAACCATCAAGAGGAGGAGAATGAGGAATGTCAGAGAGAAATATATGGAGAAGGGGATGAAGGAGATGGGGAAGTGGTGGACTGGTGGAAGAAGGGGAAGAAGGAAGAGACGCAGTGGACGACAGGAACAGGAAGAGGGAAGGAAGGAAGGATGGAAGCCTGAAAGGAGAGGAACGAGTGAATGGAGAGAAAGAAGGAAGATGGTAACTGAGAATATAATAGAATGAGGGAGAGGAAGAATGGAGAATGGAGGAAGAGAGGAACATGAGAAAGGAGAGAGGAGAGAGAGTATGGAAAGAGGAACAGGAGGGAAAGAAGACTGGAAGAATCAAAAGAAAACAAAACAAGGGAGAAAGCGAGGAAAGGGAAAGAAAGACAAACAGAAAAAGAGAAAATAAAAGAAAGCATCATTAAAACACAACAAAAGTATACTCTCTCTCTCTCTCTCTCTCTCTCTCTCTCTCTCTCTCTCTCTCTCTCTCTCTCTCTCTCTCTCTCTCTCTCTCTCTCTCTCTCTCTCCACTTACACATATGTCCAAAAACTCTCCTGTCTGGTGTTAATTATGGCACCAGCACATCACTACCCCATAAAAAATGTAAAGGGTGGAGGGGTAGGAGGTGGAAGAAAAGGAAGAGGAACGGAAGAGGAGGAGGAGGAGGCCCTGACGGTGACCACCAAGGAAAGCACTGGAACCCTCGCCTTTTTAATGAACGTGAGGGAAGCAAACAAGTCTATCCCTAACCGAGTCCCTCTTCCCCTCTCTTTACTTCCCCCGAACACACCACGGCCAGGGGAGGCATCAAGGGGTCTCTTCTCATGCATACAAACCATTACCAACGCAAAGAAAGAAAGGCGAAAAACATTACACAGACCAGTGGTTCATAGGTCGGTATTCCCAGACGCCTCCGCCTCGCACACCGACTATTTCATAAGGCCGAAAAGGAAGACTAGTCGGATTATAGTGAGTTTTTCTTAGGCTCATGGTAAAGAAGGTGAATGCATGCGTGCGTGCGGTCGTGCCTGCGACAGCCGTCCAGATGTAGACTCCCTCTTCTTCCTCCTAATTCCAAGCTAAACCGAACTGAACAAAACTAACCGTCGAAAACCGAGGTCTGGCCCTAAATCGCCACATACTGTTCTGTTCTGTTCTGTTGATGTTCGGGGGTTAGCCTTTGCAACGGCCCCCCCTGATTTTCTTTACTTCGTGCCTTTCTTTTCTTGTCTTCTTTTCTATTCTTGATGCTTGGTCCTTTTTTTCCAAAGTTCACTCAGAGCTTTTTTCAATAAATTTTTATCAATGGTGTCACTGAAGAGGAGTTCTCCCAGCCAATTTTCTTTATAAGGCTGATCAAATATCTTATATTTCTGTCTTATTTCTTTCAGGTTTTCACAATACAATAAAAAGTGATCAAGATTTTCCTTCTCAGCACCACAGCCATCACACCTTACTGTTTCTCCTATAAATCTTCTTCTATCATTTAAATTTAAAGTGTTTGTTCTGCATTTAAAAAGTATTATGGAGGCATATGTGTTATCATAGAAATCTTCTTGCTTTATGTCTGTTTTGAACTCTTTGTATAGACTCAGGCTGCTCTTTTGGTTAATTTCCTCTTTCCATTTAGTGGTGTCAAGTTCTCTTAATGTATTTTTTATGAAATCCTTCTTAACAGTTCTTAGGTTGACCTGACCTAGGCCTGTCTCTTGTGTGATGTTGTATATGTTCATCACCCAGTACTCCTTCTTGTGCTCCTCTCTTAGTCTGGTAAATACCTCTCCCACAAGTGTGTCGTCTTTGTGTAATAAATATTTAATATAATTGAGCTTATTTGTGTTCAGCCTGGTCTCCATGCTAGATGCTCCTATTTCACCTCTTAAAGTACTTGAAGGAGTGCCTTTTGTTCCCCCCAGAATAGTTCGCCAGACTTTATTTTCAATGGTTTGGAGTTTTTGAATCTCATTTTTTGAAAAAGTTACTAAGTCGGTACCATACGGGACAGCTGGGATTGCCACATTTTTCCAAAAGGTTTTCCCAATGATCAATTTGTTGCTGCTTCTTGCAATCACGGATGCTGTTTGATTACTTAGGCGCTGTGCTTTTTGTATTATATCTTTTTTGTAGGTTTTAAAGCAGTTCCTTTTATTATCTATAGTAACTCCTAAGTATTTTATCTTATTTGCTACATTTATCCCTCCTATTTCCTCTGGTTCGTCTTTCATGTTAAATATCATTATGTTACTCTTCTCTATATTTACTTCTAAGCCAGTGTCTGCCACAATTGTTATTAGTCTGTTAATGTTCTCCCATGCATCTGCTAATGACTGTGCCTGACTAAGACCGCCATCAGCATAGAAGAGTGTGCTTCCTGTATTCTATATTCCATATCCAAATGTTCTCTCAAAACTCCGTGTGTTGTGTATGTGTGTGTATCCGTACTAATATTTAGTTCAGGAGTGAGTGTATTAAACTGATCTTCATATATTTGTGAGTTTTCTGTGTTCCATACTACATTTATATTATTTCCAGTGTCGATGAATCTCAATAGTTTGCCATCTCTTACATACCATCCTTGTTCTCCATTACTTCTTTTAACTTTAAGTTGTTCTACTGCTTTTTCTGTGTAAGACAGAGACATGTCTCCCCCACACACCAACCCCCTCCTCGTGCTGACGAGGGAACGCATCAACACGCTGGTGGCCGAGCACAAGCAGGTGCTGGGGCGCGGCGCCTCGTGCACGGTGTACCTGGTGGAGGTCGGCGGCGCCCTGTGCTGCCTCAAGGTGGCAAGGGAGCAGCGCCTCGCCGCCATGTTCCGCAGGGAATTTGACATCCTGCTGGACTTGGACGGTGCGGCGGGCGCCCCCAAGGCCTTGGGCACCAGCTTTGGGTTCCCCGCCATGCTCACCACCTTCCGCGGCCAGAACACCTTCTGCGACCTGCACAACATTGCTCCCCGCGACACTGACAAACTGGCGGCCTTCGTGGCGCTGGCCCGGGACGTGCGGCAGCTCCACGCCCGCGGCTACGCCCACAACGACATCAAGTGCGACAACGTGGCGGTGCGCCAAGGCGCCGACGGCCGCCTGCAGGTGTCCCTCATTGACTACGGCTTGGCCAAGACATTCGGCACAGGACTCCGCATCGCGCGCACCCACACGCACCGCATGCCCTGGATGGCCCCGGAGCTGCGGCGCGGCGCGCCCTGCTCGCCTCCCGTGGATGTGTTCTCCCTTGGCTACGTCCTGAGGCGCATCCTGGCCACGTGCCACACGCGCTACCCCGGCCTGGAGGTGCTGGCCGACAGCGCCATGGCAGCAGACCCTGCACAGCGGCCCTCGGTGGCCCAGATCATCAAGACAGTCAGGATGTACGCGGGCGAGACATCCAGGAAGGCGGCCTTTGTCCGGCGTGTTCGCAAGGCCTTTTCCTGCCTCTTCCCGCGCCGCCGCCATTACTAAGGAGGAAGGCACGTCAGGGTTTCTTTTCCTAACGGATGAAGAGTTTTACCAGTTCAGTTCTTTCCTTTGGAGCCAGTTACTCTACGCCCACCAGGGGTTGAGGAATGCACTCCCCTAAGTTATGTTATGGAGGAAGACAAGTCAGGGTTTCTTTTCCTAACGGATGACGGATGAAGAGTTTTACCAGTCTAGTTCTTTCCTTTGGAGCCAGTTACTCTACAGTCTACACCCATTAAGGAATACACTCCATAGAGGATTTATCATTTTTATTTAATCATCAACTTACACATCTATCTATATAATTATATTTCTACCAATTCATCAACCTGTCTATACAACTATCTGTCTATTTACATATAAACTTAACTCTCTCTCTCTCTCTCTCTCTCTCTCTCTCTCTCTCTCTCTTGCGTCAAGCTACAGGTGTATCGTTTCACTGCCTCATACACCTACGGCTGTAATCTCCTCACGTCGGCAGGCCGTCATCTCACCTCACTACATTTCAGAGGCTTCTGATTTGTTATTTATCTATTATTACACACGTGAACTACTATCACTGATTTTTTTTTTTTTACTGCAAAGGAGCAGCTCAAGGACATTAACAAAATAGCAACAAAAAAGTTCGCTAGACGCTGCTCCAACTAAAGAAAACAAAAAAGAGAGGCCAGAAAAGAGGTCATTATTGGGAGGAGAGGCGTCTTGATAGTCTCCTCTTGAATGAGTTAAAGTCGTAGGCAGGAGGAAATACAGACGAAGGAAGGCTGTTTCAGGGTTTACAAATGGAGTAGATTAAAAAATAAAGATGATAGTTGACTCTTGCATAATTAGTTCTTATAGTATGGGTATGAGGAAGAGTAGAGCATCGTGTGCAGCTGAGTCGCTGAAGGGGGAGGGGGGGAGGGGGGGAGGCATGCAGCTTGCAAGTACAGAAGATCAGTCAGCGTGAAAATATTGATAGGAGATGGAAAGAGATGTAACATTGTTTAAAAGGTAGAAGACTGCTTGCAAGAGGAGGGGAGTTGATGAGACAAAGAGCCTTTGACTTCGCTCCGTCTAGCGAAGTGGTCCTAAACGTTTTACTACCACGCCCCCCTTAGGAATGTGTCCCTCCCTCCACCCCCCCTCTGATATATAGATAAAATTCGGTCCCAGATTTATTAACATTAGTAAATCTCACAAGACTATAGAAAACTAAAGTTAATAAAGGTGATCATTTTGCAGTTTTTTGCTCTTGTTAATGTAATACCAAATACCACCAACAGAAATTACAACTTTTCCTCCAGCGCTCACCTCCTCTTGAAATTACTAATGCCTCCCAAGGAGAGCACACTCCCCTTAAGAACCACTGATATAGACTATAGAGAAACAGTACAATGAGTAATTGAAATACGGCTGGACTACACCGTGGACTTGTACGGAATCCGCCAAGTTTATCAGTCATCACTATCAATTCAGTCGCTCACTTTCACACCCATGCACATAAACACATGTGCATGACTTGTTTCCTTAGAGTGCCTTGCTTTACCTCTAGTCCAGGCAGGAGGCAGCCATATGGACCTCAAAATTGTACCTCGCCACATATTCCCGCGGGTTACGTGCGACCATTCACAGTTTACGTCTGAATGAATCACTCTCGTCGCCGCCTCATTTACTCGATATAGGGGCATAGGGACGTTTTCAAGTCTTTTAAATCCTTTCATGCCGCCCCATATTCCCATCTTCCCTCGTTGCCTCAAAACCTCTATCACCAGGAACAGAGGAGCGTCTTCCCATCCTGTAAAACCATTCAAAGCCACCACAAACTATTTCACTCACTATTAACAACATCACACTCTATGTCCACCACCCCTAACATCACCATCTCACCATACCGCCTACCGTCACCGCTGGCACCATCTACACTGTTCACCATCACCACACCTTCCAATACCATTTCCTCAACAGCCCCCATTACCGTCGATCCCCTGGTGACTAGTAATCACCGTCAAGACAGCCGACGTGTGTGAGGGAACAATGTCCAATTAGGCTAAAGGCTTCTGGGCAAACTACGGATCGGTGTCATTGTTGATGTGGCGATGGGTGAAGGGATGAAGCGAAATGGGACGGAGGGACAGAGGAAGGGACAGAGAGCAAGGAAATCTATAGCTGGACAGGGAGGAAGGAAGAAGGGAAGAGTAAGACGCAGATAGGAGGTGAAATGGGATGGGGGAATAGAGAAAGGGCCAGAGAGATGGAATTATAGCTGAACTGGGAGGCAGAGCGGAGGGGTGAAAGAGTGAGAGAGACAAATGATGTAAAGTATAATGAAAAGAGGAAGGGAGAGATGTGTAGCGAGAAAGATAAATGACAAAGGAATGGGAAGAGAGGAAAAAATGGAATTGGTCAGCGAGTAAGAAAGAGAACGGGAAAAAAATAAAAACTGAAATGAAACTGAAGGGATGAAAAATGGATGTACAGTGTGGAATTGGCGTTGGAAAGGACAGGAAAATGGATGAAGGAAAGGGAAGGAGAGAAGAGCAAGGAAAGAGGAAATAAAGAGGGACAGGCAGCGTGAAATGAGAAAGAGGGGGAGGAACAAAAGGGGTAAAGGAGGGAGTAGGAAGAAGAGGAGAGGGCAGGAAGCTGGCGGGATGGAGGCTGGATACAGACTATTATTAAGATGAACAGTGGCCTTCCTCTTGCCATTAATCTTTAACGTCAGATCTTTCCTATATATATATATATATATATATATATATATATATATATATATATATATATATATATATATATATATATATATATATATATATATATATACACGTGTGTGTGTGTGTGTGTGTGTGTGTGTGTGTGTGTGTGTGTGTGTGTGTGTGTGTGAAAACCGACAAAATAAAAAGCATATAACAAAATAAGCGAAGCATGCAAAGATCCAGAACATGTAATAGAATAGAACAGAAATAATTTATTTCTGTAACGTTCCTGATCTTGTCGAAGATTACGATGTGTTAAGTGACTCACATGGATGGGAAATAAACAAATGTTACCTCCTGTAATTTCACAGTGTGCGTGGGAAGGAGAGGGAGTAAAACAGTATTACTTTCACACTGAGGAATAAAAGAAGGAAGTGATACGCGTTTGTTCTGCTATTTATTTATATTTCATCACACCAATTCGCAACAGATTTTCAAGACAAGCTTATTACACAAACATAAAAATCTATAAATATAAATAAATACCAAAAATAACCCAGAAGGCCGTCTTGCAAAGCGCCACTCCACTTGAGAATATTGCAAATTGAATTATTATATATTTGCATCCCTAAGGTACGTATTTTATTCATTTCCCTCTTGGTCTCGGCACTTGCCATACTGAATATATATCTCGCGGGTCAGTGAACTGGAGGGGAAGAGGAGGAGGAGAGATGGGAGGGGGAGGAGAAAGAGGAGAATGAGGAAGAGGATAATGGAAGGGGAACGGGGGTGATGACAGCAAGTTAAGAGATAAATGGAGTGGGGAGAGAAGGGAGGATGGAAAGGATAATGGGTGAGAGAGAGAGAGAGAGAGAGAGAGAGAGAGAGAGAGAGAGAGAGAGAGAGAGAAAAAACCCTTACCCAAGAGACAGCTTCACCCTCGTAAGGAATAATCTTCAATCACAAGTATGAGTTTGACGTTGCTGCAACATCTCATGGCCGAAACTTCCTCGAGGCAATGAAATAATTCCTCCTTCACGTCTTCCTGCGAGCTCTCCGTTGCCTTCTCCCCTCCGTCAGCAAGACCCAAAATGTTCAACGCTGCAACACTTTCTTAAACACATACTATTTTCCTTATTTATATTTTACTCATCGTTTATTTGAAGATGTTAACTCGCCTGCACTCCACTTATCGGTAGCTTCTTTATTATAAAAATCTTACATTTATTACACTCACCGAAATATACCCAACTGCTGGTAAATTGTCCGCGGTTATACTGTCAAAATTGTAACCATTGTTTTTGTTTATTTTTTTATGCTTATGATTCAAAGCAACCTGGCGGCGTGTTCTCACAGGTCCTCGTTTTCGTATCACTGTAAAATATTTTTCGCAAGATGCTTTGTGAATTCCACGGCGGCGGCGACAGTGACAGATAAGGCAGCGAGCGGAGCAACGCCCGATAGTTCCAAGAGATGATAACTGAGACGCCGCGGCTTCCCGAGGCATGAAAACGGAGGAGGCAAACACTACTGGAAGAACATTCGGAAAAACACACAAAGAGGCAATGGGCGCAGCACGTCACAACATTCTCAGATGACACATGTTAACTTTTCGGGCAAACATTGAAGTAATGGATATGAAAATAAGCCTCAATATCAGCATAAAAAAAAAAAAAAATAACGATTTAAGGTTTCCAGGTAATGGCTCAAAAACTACGACGCAATACCGCAAAAAAACAACAACAACACAAAAGAAAGAAGGAGAGAAGGAAGAGTTACCCTTCCAAGAGAAGAAAACTGAGGAACATTTTAAAGTAAATAAAAATAAAGCCGGTAGATCAATAAAGTGAGTTCAATGTGGACACGAGGCATTTAACTTTCTTATTTCTAACACTCAATCAACTAAACAAAAAGAAAAACGATTTATTTTTACAGCAAGGGAGGCAGCTCAAGGGGAATAAATAAAAACAACAACAAGAAAAGCCCTCTAGACGCAGCTACAAATAAAACAGAAATAAAACAGAGGAATACACAAAACATAAACTTCCACACAGTTTCGCAAACGTAGCAATAAGATAGATTTCGTTTGCACGCGAGATACTTTGACTTTCTTACTTCCACCCAAACAGAAGACAAAAAGCAAAACTTAAATCAACAAAAAGCTTCCACGCCGTTTCGCAGAAGCACCAGTATAGTGGTTTGATTTCAACGTGACGCACTTGCCTCTCTTACTCCGCCAGATCGGGTTTATGGCTCGGAACACAATTTATGAGGTACTGCAAGGCCCTGAGGAACGGTGCTTACCCGTAACAGCCCCGGGAGGGAGACTCACCCTCAAGATTGCCTACAGAACGCAGTCGTACCCAGCAGTTCACAAGACAATGTAGTGCAGATGCCTCGCCGTGACTACCGAAGTACCTCCTTAGTTACAGTACGTTTCTATCCCCTTTTCTCCCTTTTTCTTTCTTCTTTCGGTGGAAGGGGAACACACGGCAGGGGACGCCTCGTTGTGAATGCCAAGGATTTGCCTCGGCCTAGGGGCTTATGTGCACCACTTACTCACTCTTTTCAGCTTCTTTGACAGGCAGAAAAGACGTGGTTTGTGGACCATTACCTTGAGACCTTAAAAAGTCTTCCTCTGGCCCTGGCTTTACGCAATACTTATTCACTCTCTTTTCTACTTCCTTGACAGGCGGAGTAGCAGTCGTTGGGGCACTTCCTTTCCGGGTCATTGCACCTGCTCCTCACAAATGGACAGTAAGAAAAATACTGCCTGACGCCGACTTCTCGTGCCTACAAACTGTCCTCTTACTTCCAGAGCTTTCGTACCCCTTCTCTCCCCTTTTTCACTTCTTTTGGCAGTGGGGAAGGGCATGGCGGAGTCTGCAATTTCTTAAAGCCGTCTAACACTTTTTCCTATTTTTTGCTTCCAGGCGATACAATCTACTTTACGAGGCCGTGGAGACCAGACTTTCGGATATTATACTCGTACGTTCTCCCTCGCGTCTTCCCTCTCCTCCTATTCGGTACTCAGACACCGGAGTGGTTGGGCGTGGGCGGAATGACTTCTGTTGCTACCTTCTGCGCCATACTTGTGCGTTTCTTCACCATCTCGTATACTCTGTTGCTTATATATACACACAACGACCTTTCCCCTCCTAATACCACCTGGTTCATTACGCCTCATCAGGTACGGAGTGAATGTGAATATGTGAAGGTGAGTTTTAAGAATTATGTGAAAAAGTGAGTAAAAAGTTGGGTTAAAGATTCTATGTCAGTGTCAGTGTTTGTCTCTTTCTGTATCTCTCTCTCTCTCTCTCTCTCTCTCTCTCTCTCTCTCTCTCTCTCTCTCTCTCTCTCTCTCTCTCTCTCTCTCTCTCTCTCTCTCTCTCTCTCTCCACAGCATCCCCCGAGGCCTCCACTTCTTCCTCTTCTTCTGTCACCAATTTCACATTCCACTCTTGCTCCACTTACGGAGATGCCTCCCCTTACCCCCTACCCCCACCTCTCTCTCTCTCTCTCTCTCTCTCTCTCTCTCTCTCTCTCTCTCTCTCTCTCTCTTCTTTACGTTGACATATGAAAGAAAGATCAAACGAAGAAATGAAACTGGTAAAAACAAACAAGAAAAAAGATATGCAAGCAAGAGAAATAAAAAGAAAATAACCTCAAGGAAAATAAAATGAATGATAAGTCGAGAAAAAAAACCCACCCAGAAATCTTTGCAAGGCGCGGCGAAAAAGAAAAAAAAAAAATCACACTGTTATCAAGTTTAGCGTAAAAGAAACAACGTAATTAAAAGAGGAAACAAAGGGAAGGAGGTGAAGTGGGTGTTGGAGGAAGAGGAAGTGGAGGAAGAGGAAAAGGAGGAAGAGGAGGAGGAAGAGGAGAGCAAAACTGGTACCCCCTGCAGAGACCAATGACCCGGATGACCTATACGGTGCCGAGGGAGAGAAAGGAGAAGGAAGAGGAGGAGGAGGAGCGGGGGCTGATGAAGGAAGGGTCTCAGAGGAAAGAATGGCTAGGGGACGGAGGGACGGGAGGGAAGGATGGACGGAGGGGAGGAGTAAAACTGGGTCCGATGAAGGAGTACCTCGGAGGAAGAATGGAGAGAGAGGAGGGAGGGATAAACTGAGGCTAATTGGAGAAAAGAGATGGGCAAGGGAAGGAGGAAATGAGGTGAGGGAGGAGGAGGGAGGACATAAAAGAGAAGGGAGGGAGGACGGCAAAGAGAGAAGGGAAAACGGTGGAGGGAGGAGAGAGGAGGAGAAAAAACGGAGAACAATGGAGATAGGGAGGAAGGAAGGAGGAACAAGGTGGGGTTAAATTTTCATGAGAACAAAATTTTGGGTGTTCGAAAAAAGAATTAGTTGAATATGAATGATACAAAGACATTGAGATCCTGGGCCATGTTTCACCAGTAACTTCAGGAATACCTTACATAAATTGAGCATATAATAGAGGTTGATAAAGGTGCTCCCATCATAGGTACGTAGATACAGGGTGGGGTGGGGGTGGGGGTGGGGTGGGGGGGTTACATACACGCATACAACCATACATAAAAACATACATACATGCATACATACATACATGATAAGACATACAATTTTTCACATTATACACATACGTAAAAAGTGAAAAAAAAGTACAATCGGGAAATAGCAAGAAAACAAACACAAACAAAAATAAACAAAATGAATTAAGAACATGCAATTTCCCCTCCTATGTTTCCTCCTCCTCCTCCTCCTCCTCCTTCTCCTCTCCTCTGTTCCTCTCTCTCTTCCTTCCATTCATACTCCTCCTCCTCCTCCTCCTACTAATGATGATGATAATAATAACGATAATGATAATGATGATGACGCCCCCTAAAGTCAAAACGGAATAGTTGACCTTAATACAATAAAATAGTCGCCCGTTTCCTCTAATCGCCGTGCCCTTTCCCGCGGTCGTAAAAGTGAAGAATAAAGAAAAGGGGCGGCCGGTAATTATCTTCCAAGAGGCGCAATTTGCCCTCTATTTACGAAGTCCGGTAAACAGCTGGCTTTTATTTCTGCGGGGGGAGGAGGGGGGAGAGCGAGAGAGAGAGAGAGAGAAAACCGAACAGAAAAGAAATATTAGGCATTACTATCAACTCTCTCTCTCTCTCTCTCTCTCTCTCTCTCTCTCTCTCTCTCTCTCTATATATATATATATCACTTTCTCTCTAAGAACAAGCAAAACTAAAACATCTAAAAGTGAAATAAGACAATTTTACCCAATATCTGAAAAACCGCTAAAAAAAAAAAAAAAAGAAGAGCGAAGGAAAAAAAATAACCAAAGAAAAGTGTGTGGAGAGAGCAAAGACAAGCTGGGCGTCAAGGGAGCTCGGGGGACAGGAACGACGTGAGAGGAGGCAGGGAAAAGAGGACGATGCGACAGGAGAGGTGACGGGGCGGTTGACGGAGGAGAGGCGAGGTCACCGAGGGACAATGGGTAGAAGATGAGTGGGTGGAGGCATTAAGGGAGTATATGGAAAGTGGTAGATGGGGAGAAAAGTGGAGGAAATAGAAGGGATATGGTAAGTGGTAGATAGGGAATAAGGGGAGGAAATAAAAGGTATATAGTTAATGGTAGACGGGAAATAAGGAGAGGAAATAGAAGGGATAGAGTAAGTGGTAGACAGGAAATAATGGGAGGAAATAGAAGGGATATACTTAGTGGTAGATAGGGAATAAGGGGATGAAATAGAAGGGATATAGTTAATGGTAGACGGGAAATAAGGAGAGGAAATAGAAATGATAAGTTAGTGGTAGACAGAAAATGAGGGGAGGAAACAGAAGGGATATAGTAAGTGGTAGATAGGGAATACGGGGAGGAAGTAGAAGGTAATGAGGAGTAAGAAATGATGGGAGGGGAGGTAGATGATAAAATGAATGAAGTTAATGAGCGGAGGAAGTGGATAGAAGGTGGATAGAAGAGAAATACAAAAAAATCGGCCACTCCTCTGAACTCTTTTACAGGAGCAGGAAGTAGCGGGCTTTTATTTTCCATTATTGTTTCCTTTTTTTTTGTCCTTGCGGTGTTTCCTATGCTGTAAAAAAAGTGGAAAGAAAGGGAAGGATATGGGGAGTGGTAAGTAGAGAATAGGGAAAAGGAAATGGAAGGTAGACTGGAGTAAGGAGGTAATGGGAGGTGGTATGGACCTTTGCAATGGCTCCCGGATTTTCAGTTCATTCAATGTTCTCGTGTTTCAACTCATCGACTCTAATTTTCTTCTTCAGTTTTAACTTGATATCTATTTTTTTTCACTGATTTTGCACTTGTGTTTTAGTCTTCTGAACTCTTTGTCTTTCCTTCCTGAGTTTTTTCAAGTAACTTTTCCTTTCTTCTATTTTCTCACTTTCTTCATTGCTATTTTTGAGTAGTAATATGTCAGCTAGGTGTTCGTCTGTGTCTTCTCCGTATGGCTGTTGTGCAAATGTGTGTTCCTTTCTAATTTCTGAAAGATAATGAGCAAAGGGAATGAATAGGAAGGGAAGGGAATGAATAGTAAGGGAAGGGAATGAATAGGAAGGGAAGGGAATGAATAGGAAGGGAAGGGAATGAACAGGAAGGGAAGGGAATGAATAGTAAGGGAAGGGAATGAATAGTAAGGGAAGGGAATGAATAGGAAGGGAAGGGAATGAATAGGAAGGGAAGGGAATGAATAGGAAGGGAAGGGAATGAATAGGAAGGGAAGGGAATGAATAGGAAGGGAAGGGAATGAATAGGAAGGGAAGGGAATGAATAGGAAGGGAAGGGAATGAATAGGAAGGGAAGGGAATGAATAGGAAGGGAAGGGAATGAATAGGAAGGGAAGGGAATGAATAGGAAGGGAAGGGAATGAATAGGAAGGGAAGGGAATGAATAGGAAGGGAAGGGAATGAATAGGAAGGGAAGGGAATGAATAGGAAGGGAAGGGAATGAATAGGAAGGGAAGGGAAGGGAGTGAATCCGAAATTTACATCTCTTTTCGCCACTCTTTACTTATCGCTATAGGAGAGCAACAATTAGCGGGCTTTTTTTTTACATCTTCTTTTTGTTGCCCTTGAATTGCTCTCTGTGCTGTAAAAATAAAGAAGAGGGATGGAAGGAGGTGGGAAGTAGAGGAAGAGGAGGCGAAGAAAGATGAGAGGCAGTGTGTCGTGAGAGGAGATAGGATGTGAAGTGGATTAAGAGGATGTAATGGAGGAGGACATTGAGCTAAGGGAGTGGATAGGATGTGGTGAGCAGTGAGATGGAAAACAGTGGCGAGTAAGGAGTGTACTGAAGAAAAATGACCTCTGGGATGGTTTGGATGACCTCGGGAAATGGGGAGAGGAAAAGGAAGAGAGGAAGCTGCCCAAGCCTGAGACGAAGGATGAGATGAAAGGATGTGAACGGTAAGGAAACGACATGCGAGTGAGTGAAAGAAGGAGGAAGAGGAAGAGGAGGAGAAAGAGAAAGGAGAGATGGTTGTGACACTGGAGAAGGTTAAAAAGAGGCGAGGACAAATAAACTGCAAGGAAAAGGAGGAAGGAAATTAAGTGAAAGCGGACAGAAGTTGGAGAATGGAAAAGAAAGTGACAGGAAAAACAGGAAAACAAAGAGCCCCCTCCCCCCCCTCGAGCAAACAGATACACACGAAAATAACATGAAAAATTTGTGAGAAAGGGTAGAAGGAGGAGAAGGGAGAGGAGGATGACGGCAATAAGAGGAGGAGGAGGAGGAGCAGGATGGGGTGGAGGAGTGCAGCGATATATAGAAACGCAAACAGATAATGAGAGAGAGAGATAGAGAGAGAGAGAGAGAGAGAGAGAGAGAGAGAGAGAGAGAGAGAGAGAGAGAGAGAGAGAGATAGAGAGAGAGATAGAGAGAGAGAGAGAGAGAGAGAGAGAGAGAGGAGAGGATGGAGGGCTGGGAATGGTGGAGGAAGGACAGAAGGGAGGGAGGGAGGGAGGGAGAGATACATATACAGCTGGAGAGGGGACGAGAGGAGAGGGGGAGGAGGGTCACAGGGGAGGGGGGTCACAGGGGGAAGGGGGCGCAATGGAACACTCGGCTTGGTGGGGTCAACGGCATCGCTACCTCGCCACTTCCATTACCGCCTGGCGCAGCTGGTGAGGAAGTGGAGGGGGCGGGGTGTTGAAGGGGAGGATTGGGGGGGAATGGGGAGTGAGAAGGGGGAGAGAGGAAAGTGAGGATGAGTTGGGCGGAGGAGAGATGAGATAAAAGAAACGGGAAAGATGCTGGAAAGTGTGAGAAATAGAGTGAGAAGGGGGAAGAGAGGAAGAGAGAGGACGAAAGAACACGTAAAGGATGAAGGGAAAGGAGAGGAATAGGGAAGATTACAACAAAGGAGAGGCGTGAGAAAGAAAATGATCACAGAAGAATGTATGGAAAAGAGAAGAATCAGAAATAGGAGGAGAGGGAAGTGAGGAAGAGTGAAGGGACGAATAGGATGAAGGGAAAGGAGAGGAATAGGGAAGATTACAACAAAGGAGAGGCGTGAGAGAGAAAATGATCACAGAATAATGTATTGAAAAGAGAAGAATCAGAAGTAGGAGGAGGAGGAAGTGAGAAAGAGTTGGGCGAAGAAGAGATGAGAGAGAAAAAGGGACACATAAATGATGGAAGGAAAGAGGAGGAATAAGAAATAAGTTAGTAAAGTGAGGAAGACATGGACGGAGGAGAGGTTTGAGAGGAAAAGGAACACAAGGGAGATGTTAGGAAGGGAAAGGAATAGGTTGAGAAGGGAGGAAGTGAGGAAGAGCTGGAGGGAAGAGAAATATAAGGAAAAGAAAGGGATGTTGGAATGGAGAGAAGAGGGATAGCTAGGGAAAGAAGAGAATAAAGAGATGGGAAGCAGAAAGGAAAGAAAAGAAGTGAAAGGAGAAAAAACAAAGCAAAAAGGATGGAAGAGAGGAAGATAATAAAAAAAGGAGTAGAGGAGAAGGACGAAAAAGGAAGGAGAAAGAAAGGAGGAGGAGGAGGAAAGGAGAGGGAAAAATAACGAAAGAAAAGGAAAAAGGGGGAAAGGTGGAAGAAGGAGAGGCGAGAGAAAGAGTGAAGATAGAAGAAAGGAGAAGGAGAGGAAAAGGACGAAATAGGAAGGAGAAAGAAAGGAGGAGGAGGAAAGAAGAGGAAAAAAAATAACGAAAGAAAAGGAAAAAGGGGGAAAGGTGGATGAAGGAGGAGAGGCGAGAGAAAAAGTGAAGACAGAAGAAAGGAGAAGGAGATGAAAAGAGGAGGAAAGGTGAGCGAATAAAAGAGGTAAAGGAAAGAAGGAAGGGAGGGCGGAGGGAAAGAGAGGCGAGAGGTGAGAAGAAGGAGGAGAAGGGAGAGAAAAAGGGAAGACAGAAGAGAGGAGGAGAAGGAGATGAAAAGAGGGGGAAAGGTGAGCGAATAAAAGAGGTAAAGGAAAGAAGGAAGGGAGGGCGGAGGGAAAGAGAGGCGAGAGGTGAGAAGAAGGAGGAGAAGGGAGAGAAAAAGGGAAGACAGAAGAGAAGAGGAGAAGGAGATAAAAAGAGGGGGAAAGGTGAGCGAATAAGAGGTAAAGGAAAGAAGGGAGGGAGGGCGAAGGGAAAGAGAGGCGAGAGGTGAGGCGGAACGAGGAGAAAGAGAGGCTTGATAATGAAATTGGAAAGGCGTGGAAAATATGGCAGAAGGTCGATATTGGAGCGTTCGATTCTGGCGCCAGGAAGGAAATAAATATAACTTACTGAATGATAAATAAAATGATAGTGAAAAAGACAATTATGATCACCAGACTGAATGCAAAAAAGGTACCCACGAGAAAGTATCACTAAATAAAATGCTAATAATAAAAAAAATAAAAAAATAAACAATTATGATCAACAGACGGAATGTTAAAAAAAGTGAAGTTATACACGACAGTTACCCACAAGAAAGTATCACAACAAAAACACTGAATGGTAAATAAAACAATAATAAAGAAAATTGTTATGACCGCAGGTTGGAATGTAAAAAAGAAAGAACCCCTCAAACGATGCACGACCACTAACCACATCAATATCCACAACAAAAGTACAACAAGAGTAGCAATGAATAATAGAACAAAAAATGTATATACTGAAAACTCCCTCATACTAAACCTGCCACACGAGAAAGGCGGAATGCGACGGAACCAGGTACAATATACAACACCTGACCACTGCAATATCCACGACAGGGAACGCAACAAAAAGTAACTTAGTGAACAATAGAAGCAATAAGAATGAAAACTCGCCTCCATCAAACCTGTTGTACAATGGGGAAGAAATGCAAAGAAAACAACAACTCGAAGCTATGCACAAAACCTTCACATTTATTACCCATAAAACGATAAAAGCAACAATTTCGTGGAGAATAATAAAGGTAAATAACGTTAGGTACATATAAAAAGACTTTGTTACCAAACCTGTTCTACTCCCTACAGAAAATGAAAGAAAACTCGAAGTGATACACTCAACACCTAACAATATATATTTCACATCTTAAGGTACAAAAACAGAAAAAGACCTAAATTAAACACAAAAAAACTTTCTTTATCTATCTATTAATCTCTCTTTCCCTCTGTCTATCTACCTGTATATATCTATAAATAAATAAAAGATCTTATGGAGAAGGGGAGGACCGGGATGGGGTAAAGGAGTGGTAGAAGAGGAAGAAGGGAATAAAGGAGGACGTAGTGGAAGACTGAAACAAGAAGAGGAAGGGAAAGATCTTAACCACTCTAATCTAATACGGTACAGACAATAATATAAGTATGATATCAAGACTACATAGCACAAAAAATTATCAGCCCTTTTAGCTGCGCACACCAATCACCACAACACAAGACAGCTATAACCACAACAAGGAGAGCAGCCGTCACCACAAAGGCTCTACGTCAACACTCGTCCCCACCAACAGCTGGCGTTTAATGATGGGTTAGGAGGCAATAACCGGGGATCATCTGTCCGCAGCTAACAAGCGTCAACAATGTGCCAACCAGCCCGCCAGAGAGAGAAAGTGAGTCCATCTTCCCTCCGTCGAGAACCTGTGGCTGGCGTTCAAGGTGACGAGACAGGAGGAATAATAAAATAAAATAAATGGCTGGTGGTAAAAGTACGTAAGATTCAGAGAGATAACTATGAAAAAACTTGGAAAACTGTAGAAAGGTGAAAATTATAGCGTCGATCGCCGCCATTGGTAACGATCAAAACAAACAAAGTGGCTGTGAAAGCGGCCCTAAATATATAGGTGGAACGTGTTTAATATTGAAAGAAAAATGACAATAAGAAAATAATGATGTTAAAACTAGAATCCAGAGATAAAACTAAGAAAATAATGGAAAACTATTGTACTAATATGGAAATTGTTCTTACGACTGATATATGGGTTCTAAATTTAGGGTAATAAGAGACAGGTAAAATACGACCGAGATATTTAAGGTATAGACAGATCAGACGAATTAAATATGAGGGTGAGAAATGGGACACACAAATAACTTATGGATCATGAGTAATAATATGAGAATGACTGGGATGGAAACATCAAGAGGAGGAGAATGAAGAATGTAAGCGAGGAATATATGGGGAAGGGGAGGACGGGGACGGGGCGGGAGGGTGGAAGAAGGGGAAGAAGGAAGAGATTCACTGAATAACAGGAGCAGGAAAAGGTGTGTGTGTGTGGGTGTGTGCGTGCGTGCGTGCGTGTGACAGCCGTCCAGATCTAGACTCCCTCTTCTTCCGTCCTAACTCCAAGCTAAACCGAACTGAACAAAACTAACCGTCGAAAACCGAGGTCTGGCTCTAAATCGCCACACACTGTTCTGTTCTGTTCTGTTGATGTTCGGGGGTTAGCCTTTGCAACGGCCCGCCCTGATTTTCTTTACTTCGTGCCTTTCTTTTCTTGTCTTCTTTTCTATTCTTGATGCTTGGTCCTTTTTTTCCAAAGTTCACTCAGAGCTTTTTTCAATAAATTTTTATCAATGGTGTCACTGAAGAGGAGTTCTCCCAGCCAATTTTCTTTATAAGGCTGATCAAATATCTTATATTTCTGTCTTATTTCTTTCAGGTTTTCACAATACAATAAAAAGTGATCAAGATTTTCCTTCTCAGCACCACAGCCATCACACCTTACTGTTTCTCCTATAAATCTTCTTCAATCATTTAAATTTAAAGTGTTTGTTCTGCATTTAAAAAGTATTATGGAGGCATATGTGTTATCATAGAAATCTTCTTGCTTTATGTCTGTTTTGAACTCTTTGTATAGACTCAGGCTGCTCTTTTGGTTAATTTCCTCTTTCCATTTAGTGGTGTCAAGTTCTCTTAATGTATTTTTTATGAAATCCTTCTTAACAGTTCTTAGGTCGACCTGACCTAGGCCTGTCTCTTGTGTGATGTTGTATATGTTCTTCACCCAGTACTCCTTCTTGTGCTCCTCTCTTAGTCTGGTAAATATCTCTCCCACAAGTGTGTCGTCTTTGTGTAATAAATATTTAATATAATTGAGCTTATTTGTGTTCAGCCTGGTCTCCATGCTAGATGCTTCTATTTCACCTCTTAAAGTACTTGAAGGAGTGCCTTTTGTTCCCCCCAGAATAGTTCGCCAGACTTTATTTGCAATGGTTTGGAGTTTTTGAATCTCATTTTTTGAAAAAGTTACTAAGTCGGTACCATACGGGACAGCTGGGATTGCCACATTTTTCCAAAAGGTTTTCCCAATGATCAATTTGTTGCTTCTTCTTGCAATCACGGATGCTGTTTGATTACTTAGGCGCTGTGCTTTTTATATTATATCTTTTTTGTAGGTTTTAAAGCAGTTCCTTTTATTATCTATAGTAACTCCTAAGTATTTTATCTTATTTCCTTTTCCTACATTTATCCCTCCTATTTCCTCTGGTTCGTCTTTCATGTTAAATATCATTATGTTACTCTTCTCTATATTTACTTCTAAGCCAGTGTCTGCCACAATTGTTTTTAGTCTGTTAATGTTCTCCCTTGCATCTGCTAATGACTGTGCCTGACTAAGACCGTCATCAGCATAGAAGAGTGTGTCAATGAATAGATTGTCATGTTTAAATCCTATATTGGTATAATTTAATTTTAATATGATTATATATGTTACTAATTTAAACAGTGTAATGGATCCCGTACATCCCTGTCTAATGCCACTTGTTATGTTTACTTCCCCACAATCTTCATTGTTTAGTATTAGTTTTGCTTTATATTCTGAATAGATTTTTGCCACAAAGTCAATAATTTTTGGGTGGATTTTAAAAACATCATTGCCTCTATCAGCTTTTCTCTTTTTATTGAATCAAAGGCTTTACTGATTTTCACACTGTTATCCCTTTTCAATTTAAGTGTTCTTTTCATTGTTGTATCTGAGGTTTCTTTTATTTTCTTATCAAAGTCTGTTATGTCGTCCATGTTTAGGGAGCCGCTGTTTTTCAACTCTTGTATAAAGTTTTTTGTAGTTTCCTCATTAATTTTTAAATAAGTTGTTATATTCCAAAACCCTTTATTATGGTTTATGTTGGTATTTCTTTTAAAGTTAAAAAAGTTTTTAGTAGGTTGTGATCAGAAAGGTCGAATTCTTCTCTGTTTTCATCAATTTCCATGCCTACATAATGCTGTGTCATTGTTTGGTTTACCATTGCAAAATCTATCACACTTCTTTGGTTTCTACTCTGCCATGTGTACAGTCCTTTACACTCTGGTGTGTCATTTAACAGTGTTCCATTCAGTAAGTCAAGAGCTTGTAATATCTTTTCTCCATTCCAGTCAATCTTCTGTTCCCCCAGAAAACCAACGTGTCCATTCCAGTCCCCTAAAATTATTATGCCCTCTTCCCTGTGTTTGTTTACTAAATTTTCCACTTCAGTTAGGATGTCAATATTTCTTGGTTTGTCATTTACTGATAAATACAATAATGTTATGTAAAAATGTGTACTATATTTCTTGAGATTGATGCAGAGTAAATCTGTGTGTTTAGTGCCTATGACCTCAATATGTTGTTTATTTTCCTCCCTGCTTAGTATCATTAATCCTCCCCCCTTTCTTTCCTCCAAGTTTCTAAATTTTTCAACTTTAAAAAGTCCTTTTGTAATATCAAACCTATTGAATTTGCACTGTGTTTCGGTAATACATATAAAATCTTCTGCGCTATCCACAATTTCTCTATTTCTACCAGTTTACTCGTAGTTAGTCCTTGAGTGTTAATTAGTTTTGTATTTAGATTTATATCTAGTTTATCCTTATCCTATTCCCTATTTCTGTTGTCGATGAATCTCAATAGTTTGCTATCTCTTACATGCCATCCTTGTTCTCCATTAGTTCTTTTAACTTTAAGTTGGTCTACTGCTTTTTCTGTGTAAGACAGAGACATGTCTCCCCCACACACCACCCCCCTCCTCGTGCTGACGAGGGAACGCATCAACACGCTGGTGGCCGAGCACAAGCAGGTGCTGGGGCGCGGCGCCTCGTGCACGGTGTACCTGGTGGAGGTCGGCGGCGCCCTGTGCTGCCTCAAGGTGGCAAGGGAGCAGCGCCTCGCCGCCATGTTCCGCAGGGAATTTGACATCCTGCTGGACTTGGACGGTGCGGCGGGCGCCCCCAAGGCATTGGGCACCAGCTTTGGATTTCCCGCCATGCTCACCACCTTCCGCGGCCAGAACACCTTCTGCGACCTGCACAACCTTGCTCCCCGCGACACTGACAAACTGGTGGCCTTCGTGGCGCTGGCCCGGGACGTGCGGCAGCTCCACGCCCGCGGCTACGCCCACAACGACATCAAGCCCGACAACGTGGTGGTGCGCCAAGGCGCCGACGGCCGCCTGCAGGTGTCCCTCATTGACTACGGCTTGGCCAAGACATTCGGCACAGGACTCCGCATTGCGCGCACGCACACGCACCGCACGCCCTGGATGGCCCCGGAGCTGCGGCGTGGCGCGCCCTGCTCGCCCCCCGTGGACGTGTTCTCCCTCGGCTACGTCCTGAGGCGCATCCTGGCCACGTGCCACACGCGCTACCCCGGCCTGGAGGTGCTGGCCGACAGCGCCATGGCAGCAGACCCTGCACAGCGGCCCTCGGTGGCCCAGATCATCAAGACAGTCAGGATGTACGCGGGCGAGACATCCAGGAAGGCGGCCTTTGTCCGGCGTGTCCGCAAGGCCTTTTCCTGCCTCTTCCCGCGCCGCCGCCATTACTAAGGAGGAAGGCACGTCAGGGTTTCTTTTCCTAACGGATGAAGAGTTTTACCAGTTCAGTTCTTTCCTTTGGAGCCAGTTACTCTACGCCCACCAGGGGTTGAGGAATGCACTCCCCTAAGTTATGTTATGGAGGAAGACAAGTCAGGGTTTCTTTTCCTAACGGATGAAGAGTTTTACCAGTTCAGTTCTTTCCTTTGGAGCCAGTTACTCTACGCCCACTAAGGATTGAGGAAGACACTCCCCTAAGTTATAATAAGGAGGAAGACAAGTCAGGATTTCTTTTCCAAACGGATGAATGGATTTACCAGTCCAGCTCTTCCCTTTGGAGCCAGTTACTCTACACCCACCAAGGAACACACTCCTTAGTGGATTTAACTTTCCATTTTCTCATCTACTTATCCATCTATCTATATATTTATAATTGAACCCACTTATCAACTTGGCTATCCTTTTATGTGTACTTCTCTCTCTCTCTCTCTCTCTCTCTCTCTCTCTCTCTCTCTCTCTCTCTCTCTCTCTCTCTCTCATTGCTGGTCAAGCTACATGTAGCTACATATTTTCACCGCCTCAATCACCTACAGTTGTAATATCGCCTAACTTAAGAAGGCCGTCACCTCGCCTCAAACAAAAAAAGAACTTACGGATTATGAGATAAAACGAGGATGGATGGAATGCAACCATCAAGAGGAGGAGAATGAGGAATGTCAGAGAGAAATATATGGAGAAGGGGATGAAGGAGATGGGGAAGAGGTGGACGGGTGGAAGAAGGGGAAGAAGGAAGAGACGCAGTGGACGACAGGAACAGGAAGAGGGAAGGAAGGAAGGATGGAAGCCTGAAAGGAGAGGAACGAGTGAATGGAGAGAAAGAAGGAAGATGGTAACTGAGAATATAATAGAATGAGGGAGAGGAAGAATGGAGAATGGAGGAAGAGAGGAACATGAGAAAGGAGAGAGGAGAGAGAGTATGGAAAGAGGAACAGGAGGGAAAGAAGACTGGAAGAATCAAAAGAAAACAAAAGAAGGGAAAAAGCGAGAAAAGGGAAAGAAAGAGAAACAGAAAAAGAGAAAATAAAAGAAAGCATCATTAAAACACAACAAAAGTTTACTCTCTCTCTCTCTCTCTCTCTCTCTCTCTCTCTCTCTCTCTCTCTCTCTCTCTCTCTCTCTCTCTCTCTCTCCACTTACACATACGTCCAAAAACTCTCCTGTCTGGGGTTAATTATGGCACCACCACATCACCACCCCATAAAAAATGTAAAGGGTGGATGGGAAGGAGGTGGAGGAAGAGGAAGAGGAGGAGGAGGAGGCCTTGACGGTGACCACCAAGCTAAGCACTGGAACCCTCGCCTTTTTAATGAACGTGAGGGAAGCAAACAAGTCTATCCCTAACCGAGGCCCTCTTCCCCTCTCTTTACTTCCCCCGAACACACCACGGCCAGGGGAGGCATCAAGGGGTCTCTTCTCATGCATACAAACCATTACCAACGCAAAGGAAGGCGAAAAACATTACACAGACCAGTGGTTCATAGGTCGGTATTCCCAGACGCCTCCGCCTCGCACACCGACTATTTCAAAAGGCCGAAAAGGAAGACTAGTCGGGTTATAGTGAGTTTTTCTTTAGGCTCATGGTGAAGAAGGTGTATGCATGCGTGCGTGCGTGCGTTCGTGCCTGCGACAGCCGTCCAGATGTAGACTCCCTCTTCTTCCGTCCTAATTCCAAGCTAAACCGAACTGAACAAAACTAACCGTCGAAAACCGAGGTCTGGCCTTAAATCGCCACACACTGTTCTGTTCTGTTCTGTTGATGTTCGGGGGTTAGCCTTTGCAACGGCCCACCCTGATTTTCTTTACTTTGTGCCTTTCTTTTCTTGTCTTCTTTTCTATTCTTGATGCTTGGTCCTTTTTTTCCAAAGTTCACTCAGAGCTTTTTTCAATAAATTTTTATCAATGGTGTCACTGAAGAGGAGTTCTCCCAGCCAATTTTCTTTATAAGGCTGATCAAACATCTTATATTTCTGTCTTATTTCTTTCAGGTTTTCACAATACAATAAAAAGTGATCAAGATTTTCCTTCTCAGCACCACAGCCATCACACCTTACTGTTTCTCCTATAAATCTTCTTCTATCATTTAAATTTAAAGTGTTTGTTCTGCATTTAAAAAGTATTATGGAGGCATATGTGTTATCATAGAAATCTTCTTGCTTTATGTCTGTTTTGAACTCTTTGTATAGACTCAGGCTGCTCTTTTGGTTAATTTCCTCTTTCCATTTAGTGGTGTCAAGTTCTCTTAATGTATTTTTTATGAAATCCTTCTTAACAGTTCTTAGGTCGACCTGACCTAGGCCTGTCTCTTGTGTGATGTTGTATATGTTCTTCACCCAGTACTCCTTCTTGTGCTCCTCTCTTAGTCTGGTAAATACTCCCACAAGTGTGTCGTCTTTGTGTAATAAATATTTAATATAATTGAGCTTATTTGTGTTCAGCCTGTTCTCCATGCTAGATGCTCCTATTTCACGTCTTAAAGTACTTGAAGGAGTGCCTTTTGTTCCTCCCAGAATAGTTCGCCAGACTTTATTTGCAATGGTTTGGAGTTTTTGAATCTCATTTTTTGAAAAAGTTACTAAGTCGGTACCATACGGGACAGCTGGGATTGCCACATTTTTCCAAAAGGTTTTCCCAATGATCAATTTGTTGCTGCTTCTTGCAATCACGGATGCTGTTTGATTACTTAGGCGCTGTGCTTTTTGTATTATATCTTTTTTGTAGGTTTTAAAGCAGTTCCTTTTATTATCTATAGTAACTCCTAAGTATTTTATCTTATTTGCTACATTTATCCCTCCTATTTCCTCTGGTTCGTCTTTCATGTTAAATATCATTATGTTACTCTTCTCTATATTTACTTCTAAGCCAGTGTCTGCCACAATTGTTTTTAGTCTGTTAATGTTCTCCCTTGCATCTGCTAATGACTGTGCCTGACCAAGACCGTCATCAGCATAGAAGAGTGTGTCAATGAATAGATTGTCATGTTTAAATCCTATATTGGTATAATTTAATTTTAGTATGATTATATATGTTACTAATTTAAACAGTGTAATGGATCCCGCACATCCCTGTCTAATGCCACTTGTTATGTTTACTTCCCCACAATCTTCATTGTTTAGTATTAGTTTTGCTTTATATTCTGAATAGATTTTTGCCACAAAGTCATAATTTTTGGGTGGATTTTAAAAATATCATTGCCTCTATCAGCTTTTCTCTTTTTATTGAATCAAAGGATTTACTGATTTTCACACTGTTATCCCTTTTCAATTTAAGTGTTCTTTTCATTGTTGTATCTGAGGTTACTTTTATTTTCTTATCAAAGTCTGTTATGTCGTCCATGTTTAGGGAGCCGCTGTTTTTGAACTCTTGTATAAAGTTTTTTGTAGTTTCCTCATTAATTTTTAAATAAGTTGTTATATGCCAAAACCCTTTATTATGGTTTATGTTGGTATTTCTTTTAAAGTTAAAAAGTTTTTGGTAGGTTGTGATCAGAAAGGTCGAATTCTTCTCTGTTTTCATCAATTTCCATGCCTACATAATGCTGTGTCATTGTTTGGTTTACCATTGCAAAATCTATCACACTTCTTTGGTTTCTACTCTGCCATGTGTACAGTCCTTTACACTCTGGTGTGTCATTTAATAGTGTTCCATTCAGTAAGTCAAGAGCTTGTAATATCTTTTCTCCATTCCAGTCAATCTTCTGTTCCCCCAGAAAACCAACGTGTCCATTCCAGTCCCCTAAAATTATTATGCCCTCTTCCCTGTGTTTGTTTACTAAATTTTCCACTTCAGTTAGGATGTCAATATTTCTTGGTTTGTCATTTACTGATAAATACAATAATGTTATGTAAAAATGTGTACTATATTTCTTGAGATTGATGCAGAGTAAATCTGTGTGTTTAGTGCCTATGACCTCAACATGTTGTTTATTTTCCTCCCTGCTTAGTATCATTAATCCTTCCCCCTTTCTTTCCTCCAAGTTTCTAAATTTTTGAACTTTAAAAAGTCCCTTTGTAATATCAAACCTATTGAATTTGCACTGTGTTTCGGTAATACATATAAAATCTTTTGCGCTATCCACAATTTCTCTATTTCTACCAGTTTACTCGTAGTTAGTCCTTAAGTGTTAATTAGTTTTGTATTTAGATTTATATCTAGTTTATCCTTATACTATTCCCTATTTCTGGTGTCGATGAATCTCAATAGTTTGCCATCTCTTACATACCATCCTTGTTCTACATTACTTCTTTTAACTTTAAGTTGTTCTACTGCTTTTTCTGTGAAAGACAGAGACATGTCTCCCCCACACACCACCCCCCTCCTCGTGCTGACGAGAGAACGCATCAACACGCTGGTGGCCGAGCACAAGCAGGTGCTGGGGCGCGGCGCCTCGTGCACGGTGTACCTGGTGGAGGTCGGCGGCGCCCTGTGCTGCCTCAAGGTGGCAAGGGAGCAGCGCCTCGCCGCCATGTTCCGCAGGGAGTTTGACATCCTGCTGGACCTGGACGGTGCGGCGGGCGCCCCCAAGGCATTGGGCACCAGCTTTGGATTTCCCGCCATGCTCACCACCTTCCGCGGCCAGAACACCTTCTGCGACCTGCACAACCTTGTTCCCCGAGACACTGACAAACTGGCGGCCTTCGTGGCGCTGGCCCGGGACGTGCGGCAGCTCCACGCCCGCGGCTACGCCCACAACGACATCAAATCCGACAACGTGGTGGTGCGCCAAGGCGCCGACGGCCGCCTGCAGGTGTCCCTCATTGACTACGGCTTGGCCAAGACATTCGGCACAGGACTCCGCATCGCGCGCACGCACACGCACCCCACGCCCTGGATGGCCCCGGAGCTGCGGCGTGGCGCGCCCTGCTCGCCCCCCGTGGACGTGTTCTCCCTCGGCTACGTCCTGAGGCGCATCCTGGCCACGTGCCACACGCGCTACCCCGGCCTGGAGGTGCTGGCCGACAGCGCCATGGCAGCAGACCCTGCACAGCGGCCCTCGGTGGCCCAGATCATCAAGACAGTCAGGATGTACGCGGGCGAGACATCCAGGAAGGCGGCCTTTGTCCGGCGTGTTCGCAAGGCCTTTTCCTGCCTCTTCCCGCGCCGCCGCCATTACTAAGGAGGAAGGCACGTCAGGGTTTCTTTTCCTAACGGATGAAGGGTTTTACCAGTTCAGTTCTTTCCTTTGGAGCCAGTTACTCTACACCCACTAAGGGTTGAGGAAGACACTCCCCTAAGTTATAATAAGGAGGAAGACCAGTCAGGATTTCTTTTCCTAACGGATGAATGGATTTACCAGTCCAGCTCTTCCCTTTGGAGCTAGTTACTCTACACCCACCAAGGAACACACTCCTTAGTGGATTTAACTTTCTATTTTCTCATCTACTTATCCATCTATCTATATATTTATAATTGTACCCACTTATCAACTTGGCTATCCTTTTATGTGTACTTCTCTCTCTCTCTCTCTCTCTCTCTCTCTCTCTCTCTCTCTCTCTCTCTCTCTCTCTCTCTCTCTCTCTCTCTCTCATTGCTGGTCATGCTACACGTAGCTACATATTTTCACCGCCTCAATCACCTACAGTTGTAATATCGCCTAACTTAAGAAGGCCGTCACCTCGCCTCAAACAAAAAAAGAACTTACGGATTATGAGATAAAACGAGGATGGCTGGAATGCAACCATCAAGAGGAGGAGAATGAGGAATGTCAGAGAGAAATATATGGAGAAGGGGATGAAGGAGATGGGGAAGAGGTGGACGGGTGGAAGAAGGGGAAGAAGGAAGAGACGCAGTGGACGACAAGAACAGGAAGAGGGAAGGAAGGAAGGATGGAAGCCCGAAAGGAGAGGAACGAGTGAATGGAGAGAAAGAACACAAAGGAAGAAAGAACACAAAGAAAGAACAAACAACAGCAGACCTGCTGGTCCTTACGAGGTTGTTTGTGACAAGCTACACTAACTATCTAATCAAAGGTGGAAGATGAAGGACAGCAAAGGCGAAGGCTCCGCCCCACCCCCCCATCCCTCCAGCCAAAGCTGGCAGGAAAGGAAAAAGAACCATGCAGCATGGAAAAACTGCATGGAAAGAGGAAAGAACTACCATTACCACCACTAACCAGGCGATAAAAGCGGACAAGGACACCAGTATTCGAAAGAACTTAATGTTATTACGACAATGAGTAATATCTTAGTTGCTGGTTGGATTCAAAACACTTGTCTAATCTATTCTTGAAGGCCGTAACTGTTGTACTATCAACGACATCACAGGATAGAGTTCCAAACATCAACAACTCGATTGAAGAAGAAGTGTTTAGCTTCGTACGACGAGAATCTTTTACCACTTATCTTCAAATTGTGATTTCTTCTTGTTCTATTTGATCGATCAATTGTAAAGTAATCTTCCGCATTAATATCACTGAATCCTTTAAACATTTTAAACACTTCTATTAGATCGCCTCGCATTCTTCGTTTTGATAGGCTGAATAAATTTACTTCTTTAAGCCTTTGTTCATATGACAGATTTCTCAACCTAGGAATCATCTTTGTTACTCTTCGTTGGACCCGTTCCAACTTTTCTATGTCTTTTCTGTAGTAGGGAGACCAAAACTGTACACAGTACTCTAGACGGGGTCGAACCAACGAATTATACAGTTTTAATATTACTTTTTCGGATTTATTATTAAAGACTCGTCCGATGAAGCCGACCAATTTGTTTTCAGTTTTAACTACCACTGAACAATGCTGACCGGGCTTTAAATCGCTTGATATAGTGATTCCAAGATCCTTTTCTTTACTTACTGCAGAAACTTGTTGGCATGGTTGATGGTAACTGAGAATATAATAGAATGAGGGAGAGGAAGAATTGAGAATGGAGGAAGAGAGGAACATGAGAAAGGAGAGAGGAAAGAGAGTATGGAAAGAGGAACAGGAGGGAAAGAAGACTTGAATAATCAAAAGAAAACAAAACAAGGGAAAAAGCGAGAAAAGGGAAAGAAAGACAAACAGAAAAAGAGAAAATAAAAGAAAGCATCATTAAAACACAACAAAAGTTTACTCTCTCTCTCTCTCTCTCTCTCTCTCTCTCTCTCTCTCTCTCTCTCTCTCTCTCTCTCTCTCTCTCTCTCTCTCTCTCTCTCTCTCTTTCCACTTACACATACGTCCAAAACCTCTCCTGTCTGGAGTTAATTATGGCACCACCACATCACCACCCCATAAAAAATGTAAAGGGTGGAGGGGTAGGAGGTGGAGGAAGAGGAAGAGGAAGGGAAGAGGAGGAGGAGGAGGCCCCGACGGTGACCACCAAGCAAAGCACTGGAACACTCGCCTTTTTAATGAACGTGAGGGAAGCAAACAAGTCTATCCCTAACCGAGGCCCTCTTCCCCTCTCTTTACTTCCCCCGAACACACCACGGCCAGGGGAGGCATCAAGGGGTCTCTTCTCATGCATACAAACCATTACCAACGCAAAGGAAGGCGAAAAACATTACACAGACCAGTGGTTCATAGGTCGGTATTCCCAGACGCCTCCGCCTCGCACACCGACTATTTCAAAAGGCCGAAAAGGAAGACTAGTCGGGTTATAGTGAGTTTTTCTTTAGGCTCATGGTAAAGAAGGTGTATGCATGCGTGCGTGCGTGCGTTCGTGCCTGCGACAGCCGTCCAGATCTAGACTCCCTCTTCTTCCTCCTAATTCCAAGCTAAACCGAACTGAACAAAACTAACCGTCGAAAACCGAGGTCTGGCCCTAAATCGCCACACACTGTTCTGTTCTGTTCTGTTGATGTTCGGGGGTTAGCCTTTGCAACGGCCCCCCCTGATTTTCTTTACTTCGTGCCTTTCTTTTCTTGTCTTCTTTTCTATTCTTGATGCTTGGTCCTTTTTTTCCAAAGTTCACTCAGAGCTTTTTTCAATAAATTTTTATCAATGGTGTCACTGAAGAGGAGTTCTCCCAGCCAATTTTCTTTATAAGGCTGATCAAATATCTTATATTTCTGTCTTATTTCTTTCAGGTTTTCACAATACAATAAAAAGTGATCAAGATTTTCCTTCTCAGCACCACAGCCATCACACCTTACTGTTTCTCCTATAAATCTTCTTCTATCATTTAAATTTAAAGTGTTTGTTCTGCATTTAAAAAGTATTATGGAGGCATATGTGTTATCATAGAAATCTTCTTGCTTTATGTCTGTTTTGAACTCTTTGTATAGACTCAGGCTGCTCTTTTGGTTAATTTCCTCTTTCCATTTAGTGGTGTCAAGTTCTCTTAGTGTATTTTTTATGAAATCCTTCTTAACAGTTCTTAGGTCGACCTGACCTAGGCCTGTCTCTTGTGTGATGTTGTATATGTTGTTCTCGATTTACTCCTTATGGTGCTCCTCTCTTTTTGTGGTTAATATCTCTCCCACAAGTGTGTCGTCTTTGTGTATTAAATATTTAATATAATCGAGCATATTTGTGTTCATCCTGGTCTCCATGCTAGATGCACCTATTTCACCTCTTAAAGTACTTGAAGGAGTGCCTTTTGTCCCCCCCCCCCCCCCAGAATAGTTCACCAGACTTTATTTTCAATGGTTTGGAGTTTTTGAATCTCATTTTCTTTAAAAGTTACTATGTCGGTACCATACAGGACAGCTGGGATTGCCACATTTTTCCAAAAGGTTTTCCCAATGATCAATTTGTTGCTGCTTCTTGCAATCACGGATGCTGTTTGATTACTTAGGCGCTGTGCTTTTTGTATTATATCTTTTTTGTAGGTTTTAAAGCAGCTCCTTTTATTATCTATAGTAACTCCTAAGTATTTTATCTTATTTGCTACATTTATCCCTCCTATTTCCTCTGGTTCGTCTTTCATGTTAAATATCATTATGTTACTCTTCTCTATATTTACTTCTAAGCCAGTGTCTGCCACAATTGTTTTTAGTCTGTTAATGTTCTCCCTTGCATCTGCTAATGACTGTGCCTGACTAAGACCGTCATCAGCATAGAAGAGTGTGTTAATGAATAGATTGTCATGTTTAAATCCTATATTGGTATAATTTAATTTTAGTATGATTATATATGTTACTAATTTAAACAGTGTAATGGATCCCGTACATCCCTGTCTAATGCCACTTGTTATGTTTACTTCCCCACAATCTTCATTGTTTAGTATTAGTTTTGCTTTATATTCTGAATAGATTTTTGCCACAAAGTCAATAATTTTTGGGTGAATTTTAAAAAAACATCATTGCCTCTATCAGCTTTTCTCTTTTTATTGAATCAAAGGCTTTACTGATTTTCACACTGTTATCCCTTTTCAATTTAAGTGTTCTTTTCATTGTTGTATCTGAGGTTACTTTTATTTTCTTATCAAAGTCTGTTATGTCGTCCATGTTTAGGGAGCCGCTGTTTTTCAACTCTTGTATAAAGTTTTTTGTAGTTTCCTCATTAATTTTTAAATAAGTTGTTATATTCCAAAACCCTTTATTATGGTTTATGTTGGTATTTCTTTTAAAGTAAAAAAAGTTTTTAGTAGGTTGTGATCAGAAAGGTCGAATTCTTCTCTGTTTTCATCAATTTCCATGCCTACATAATGCTGTGTCATTGTTTGGTTTACCATTGTAAAATCTATCACACTTCTTTGGTTTCTACTCTGCCATGTGTACAGTCCTTTACACTCTGGTGTGTCATTTAATAGTGTTCCATTCAGTAAGTCAAGAGCTTGTAATATCTTTTCTCCATTCCAGTCAATCTTTTGTTCCCCCAGAAAGCCAATGTGTCCATTCCAGTCCCCTAAAATTATTGTGCCCTCTTCCCTGTGTTTGTTTACTAAATTTTCCACTTCAGTTAGGATGTCAATATTTCTTGGTTTGTCATTTACTGATAAATACAATAATATTATATAAAAATGTGTACTATATTTCTTGAGATTGATGCAGAGTAAATGGCTATGACCTCAATATGTTGTTTATTTTCCTCCCTGCTTAGTATCATTAATCCTCCCCCCTTTCTTTCCTCCAAGTTTCTAAATTTTTCAACTTTAAAAAGTCCCTTTGTAATATCAAACCTATTGAATTTGCACTGTGTTTCGGTAATACATATAAAATCTTCTGCGCTATCCACAATTTCTCTATTTCTACCAGTTTACTCGTAGTTAGTCCTTGAGTGTTAATTAGTTTTATATTTAGATTTATATCTAGTTCATCCTTATCCTATTCCCTATTTCTGGTGTCGATGAATCTCAATAGTTTGCCATCTCTTACATACCATCCTTGTTCTCCATTACTTCTTTTAACTTTAAGTTGTTCTACAGCTTTTTCTGAGTAAGACAGAGACATGTCTCCCCCACACACAACCCCCCTCCTCGTGCTGACGAGGGAGCGCATCAACACGCTGGTGGCCGAGCACAAGCAGGTGCTGGGGCGCGGCGCCTCGTGCACGGTGTACCTGGTGGGGGTCGGCGGCGCACTGTGCTGCCTCAAGGTGGCAAGGGAGCAGCGCCTCGCCGCCATGTTCCGCAGGGAGTTTGACATCCTGCTGGACCTGGACGGTGCGGCGGGCGCCCCCAAGGCATTGGGCACCAGCTTTGGATTTCCCGCCATGCTCACCACCTTCCGCGGCCAGAACACCTTCTGCGACCTGCACAACCTTGCTCCCCGCGACACTGACAAACTGGCGGCCTTCGTGGCGCTGGCCCGGGACGTGCGGCAGCTCCACGCCCGCGGCTACGCCCACAACGACATCAAGCCCGACAACGTGGTGGTGCGCCAAGGCGCCGACGGCCGCCTGCAGGTGTCCCTCATTGACTACGGCTTGGCCAAGACATTCGGCACAGGACTCCGCATCGCGCGCACGCACACGCACCCCACGCCCTGGATGGCCCCGGAGCTGCGGCGCGGCGCGCCCTGCTCGCCCCCCGTGGACGTGTTCTCCCTCGGCTACGTCCTGAGGCGCATCCTGGGCACGTGCCACACGCGCTACCCCGGCCTGGAGGTGCTGGCCGACAGCGCCATGGCAGCAGACCCTGCACAGCGGCCCTCGGTGGCCCAGATCATCAAGACAGTCAGGATGTACGCGGGCGAGACATCCAGGAAGGCGGCCTTCGTCCGGCGTGTTCGCAAGGCGTTTTCCTGCCTCTTCCCGCGCCGCCGCCATTACTAAGGAGGAAGGCACGTCAGGGTTTCTTTTCCTAACGGATGAAGAGTTTTACCAGTTCAGTTCTTTCCTTTGGAGCCAGTTACTCTACGCCCACTAAGGGTTGAGGAAGACACTCCCCTAAGTTATAATAAGGAGGAAGACCAGTCAGGATTTCTTTTCCAAACGGATGAATGGATTTACCAGTCCAGCTCTTCCCTTTGGAGCCAGTTACTCTACACCCACCAAGGAACACACTCCTTAGTGGATTTAACTTTCTATTTTCTCATCTACTTATCCATCTATCTATATATTTATAATTGTACCCACTTATCAACTTGGCTATCCTTTTATGTGTACTTCTCTCTCTCTCTCTCTCTCTCTCTCTCTCTCTCTCTCTCTCTCTCTCTCTCTCTCTCTCATTGCTGGTCAAGCTACATGTAGCTACATATTTTCACCGCCTCAATCACCTACAGTTGTAATATCGCCTAACTTAAGAAGGCCGTCACCTCGCCTCAAACAAAAAAAGAACTTACGGATTATGAGATAAAACGAGGATGGATGGAATGCAACCATCAAGAGGAGGAGAATGAGGAATGTTAGAGAGAAATATATGGAGAAGGGGATGAAGGAGATGGGGAAGAGGTGGACGGGTGGAAGAAGGGGAAGAAGGAAGAGACGCAGTGGACGACAGGAACAGGAAGAGGGAAGGAAGGAAGGATGGAAGCCTGAAAGGAGAGGAACGAGTGAATGGAGAGAAAGAACACAAAGGAAGAAAGAACACAAAGGAAGAACAAACAACAGCAGACCTGCTGGTCCTTACGAGGTTGTTTGTGACAAGCTACACTAACTATCTAATCAAAGGTGGAAGATGAAGGACAGCAAAGGCGAAGGCTCCTCCCCACCCCCCCATCCCTCCAGCCAAAGCTGGCAGGAAAGGAAAAAGAACCATGCAGCATGGAAAAACTGCATGGAATTTATGTAGGAAAGAGGAAAGAACTACCATTACTGCTACCACTAACCGGGCGATAAAAGCGGACAAGGACACCAGTATTCGAAAGAACTTAACGTTATTACGACAATGAGTAATATCTTAGTTGCTGGTTGGATTCAAAACACTTGTCTAATCTATTCTTGAAGGCCGTAACTGTTGTACTATCAACGACATCACAAGGTAGAGAGTTCCAAACATTAACAACTCGATTGAAGAAGAAGTGTTTAGCTTCGTACGACGAGAATCTTTTACCACTTATCTTCAAATTGTGATTTCTTCTTGTTCTATTTGATCGATCAATTGTAAAGTAATCTTCCGCATTAATATCACTGAATCCTTTGAACATTTTAAACACTTCTATTAGATCGCCTCGCATTCTTCGTTTTGATAGGCTGAATAAATTTACTTCTTTAAGCCTTTGTTCATATGACAAATTTCTCAACCTAGGAATCATCTTTGTTACTCTTCGTTGGACCCGTTCCAACTTTTCTATGTCTTTTCTGTAGTAGGGAGACCAAAACTGTACACAGTACTCTAGACGGGGTCGAACCAACGAATTATACAGTTTTAATATTACTTTTTCGGATTTATTATTAAAGACTCGTCCGATGAAGCCAACCAATTTGTTTGCAGTTTTAACTACCTCTGAACAATGCTGACCGGGCTTTAAATCGCTTGATATAGTGATTCCAAGATCCTTTTCTTTACTTACTGCAGAAAGTTGTTGGCATGGTTGATGGTAACTGAGAATATAATAGAATGAGGGAGAGGAAGAATTGAGAATGGAGGAAGAGAGGAACATGAGAAAGGAGAGAGGAAAGAGAGTATGGAAAGAGGAACAGGAGGGAAAGAAGACTGGAAGAATCAAAAGAAAACAAAACAAGGGAGAAAGCGAGAAAAGGGAAAGAAAGACAAACAGAAAAAGAGAAAATAAAAGAAAGCATCATTAAAACACAACAAAAGTTTACTCTCTCTCTCTCTCTCTCTCTCTCTCTCTCTCTCTCTCTCTCTCTCTCTCTCTCTCTCTCTCTCTCTCTCTCTCTCTCTCTCTCTCTCTCTCTCTCTCTCTCTCTTTCCACTTACACATACGTCCAAAAACTCTCCTGTCTGGTGTTAATTATGGCACCACCACATCACCACCCCATAAAAAATGCAAAGGGTGGAGGGGTAGGAGGTGGAGGAAGAGGAAGAGGAAGAGGAAGGGAAGAGGAGGAGGAGGAGGAGGAGGCCCTGACGGTGACCACCAAGCAAAGCACTGGAACCCTCGCCTTTTTAATGAACGTGAGGGAAGCAAACAAGTCTATCCCTAACCGAGTCCCTCTTCCCCTCTCTTTACTTCCCCCGAACACACCACGGCCAGGGGAGGCATCAAGGGGTCTCTTCTCATGCATACAAACCATTACCAACGCAAAGGAAGGCGAAAAACATTACACAGACCAGTGGTTCATAGGTCGGTATTCCCAGACGCCTCCGCCTCGCACACCGACTATTTCAAAAGGCCGAAAAGGAAGACTAGTCGGGTTATAGTGAGTTTTTCTTTAGGCTCATGGTAAAGAAGGTGTATGCGTGCGTGCGTGCGTGCCTGCGACAGCCGTCCAGATGTAGACTCCCTCTTCTTCCGTCCTAATTCTAAGCTAAACCGAACAGAACAAAACTAACCGTCGAAAACCGAGGTCTGGCCCTAAATCGCCACACACTGTTCTGTTCTGTTCTGTTGATGTTCGGGGGTTAGCCTTTGCAACGGCCCCCCCTGATTTTCTTTACTTCGTGCCTTTCTTTTCTTGTCTTCTTTTCTATTCTTGATGCTTGGTCCTTTTTTTCCAAAGTTCACTCAGAGCTTTTTTCAATAAATTTTTATCAATGGTGTCACTGAAGAGGAGTTCTCCCAGCCAATTTTCTTTATAAGGCTGATCAAATATCTTATATTTCTGTCTTATTTCTTTCAGGTTTTCACAATACAATAAAAAGTGATCAAGATTTTCCTTCTCAGCACCACAGCCATCACACCTTACTGTTTCTCCTATAAATCTTCTTCTATCATTTAAATTTAAAGTGTTTGTTCTGCATTTAAAAAGTATTATGGAGGCATATGTGTTATCATAGAAATCTTCTTGCTTTATGTCTGTTTTGAACTCTTTGTATAGACTCAGGCTGCTCTTTTGGTTAATTTCCTCTTTCCATTTAGTGGTGTCAAGTTCTCTTAATGTATTTTTTATGAAATCCTTCTTAACAGTTCTTAGGTCGACCTGACCTAGGCCTGTCTCTTGTGTGATGTTGTATATGTTCTTCACCCAGTACTCCTTCTTGTGCTCCTCTCTTAGTCTGGTAAATATCTCTCCCACAAGTGTGTCGTCTTTGTGTAATAAATATTTAATATAATTGAGCTTATTTGTGTTCAGCCTGGTCTCCATGCTAGATGCTCCTATTTCACCTCTTAAAGTACTTGAAGGAGTGCCTTTTGTTCCCCCCAGAATAGTTCGCCAGACTTTATTTTCAATGGTTTGGAGTTTTTGAATCTCATTTTTTGAAAAAGTTACTAAGTCGGTACCATACGGGACAGCTGGGATTGCCACATTTTTCCAAAAGGTTTTCCCAATGATCAATTTGTTGCTGCTTCTTGCAATCACGGATGCTGTTTGATTACTTAGGCGCTGTGCTTTTTGTATTATATCTTTTTTGTAGGTTTTAAAGCAGTTCCTTTTATTATCTATAGTAACTCCTAAGTATTTTATCTTATTTGCTACATTTATCCCTCCTATTTCCTCTGGTTCGTCTTTCATGTTAAATATCATTATGTTACTCTTCTCTATATTTACTTCTAAGCCAGTGTCTGCCACAATTGTTTTTAGTCTGTTAATGTTCTCCCTTGCATCTGCTAATGACTGTGCCTGACTAAGACCGTCATCAGCACAGAAGAGTGTGTTAATGAATAGATTGTCATGTTTAAATCCTATATTGGTATAATTTAATTTTAGTATGATTATATATGTTACTAATTTAAACAGTGTAATGCATCCCGTACATCCCTGTCTAATGCCACTTGTTATGTTTACTTCCCCACAATCTTCATTGTTTAGTATTAGTTTTGCTTTATATTCTGAATAGATTTTTGCCAAAGTCAATAATTTTTGGGTGGATTTTAAAAAAACATCATTGCCTCTATCAGCTTTTCTCTTTTTATTGAATCAAAGGCTTTACTGATTTTCACACTGTTATCCCTTTTCAATTTAAGTGTTCTTTTCATTGTTGTATCTGAGGTTACTTTTATTTTCTTATCAAAGTCTGTTATGTCGTCCATGTTTAGGGAGCCGCTGTTTTTCAACTCTTGTATAAAGTTTTTTGTAGTTTCCTCATTAATTTTTAAATAAGTTGTTATATTCCAAAACCCTTTATTATGGATTATGTTGGTATTTCTTTTAAAGTTAAAAAAGTTTTTAGTAGGTTGTGATCAGAAAGGTCGAATTCTTCTTTGTTTTCATCAATTTCCATGCCTACATAATGCTGTGTCATTGTTTGGTTTACCATTGCAAAATCTATCACACTTCTTTGGTTTCTACTCTGCCATGTGTACAGTCCTTTACACTCTGGTGTGTCATTTAATAGTGTTCCATTCAGTAAGTCAAGAGCTTGTAATATCTTTTCTCCATTCCAGTCAATCTTCTGTTCCCCCAGAAAACCAACGTGTCCATTCCAGTCCCCTAAAATTATTATGCCCTCTTCCCTGTGTTTGTTTACTAAATTTTCCACTTCAGTTAGGATGTCAATATTTCTTGGTTTGTCATTTACTGATAAATACAATAATATTATATAAAAATGTGTACTATATTTCTTGAGATTGATGCAGAGTAAATCTGTGTGTTTAGTGGCTATGACCTCAATATGTTGTTTATTTTCCTCCCTGCTTAGTATCATTAATCCTCCCCCCTTTCTTTCCTCCAAGTTTCTAAATTTTTCAACTTTAAAAAGTCCCTTTGTAATATCAAACCTATTGAATTTGCACTGTGTTTCGGTAATACATATAAAATCTTCTGCGCTATTCACAATTTCTCTATTTCTACCAGTTTACTCGTAGTTAGTCCTTAAGTGTTAATTAGTTTTGTATTTAGATTTATATCTAGTTTATCCTTATCCTATTCCCTATTTCTGGTGTCGATGAATCTCAATAGTTTGCCATCTCTTACATACCATCCTTGTTCTCCATTACTTCTTTTAACTTTAAGTTGTTCTACAGCTTTTTCTGTGTAAGACAGAGACATGTCTCCCCAACACACCAACCCCCTCCTCGTGCTAACGAGGGAACGCATCAACACGCTGGTGGCCGAGCACAAGCAGGTGCTGGGGCGCGGCGCCTCGTGCACGGTGTACCTGGTGGAGGTCGGCGGCGCCCTGTGCTGCCTCAAGGTGGCAAAGGAGCTGCGCCTCGCCGCCATGTTCCGCAGGGAGTTTGACATCCTGCTGGACCTGGACGGTGCGGCGGGCGCCCCAAAGGCATTGGGCACCAGCTTTGGATTTCCCGCCATGCTCACCACCTTCCGCGGCCAGAACACCTTCTGCGACCTGCACAACCTTGTTCCCCGCGACACTGACAAACTGGCGGCCTTCGTGGCGCTGGCCCGGGACGTGCGGCAGCTCCACGCCCGCGGCTACGCTCACAACGACATCAAGCCCGACAACGTGGTGGTGCGCCAAGGCGCCGACGGCCGCCTGCAGGTGTCCCTCATTGACTACGGCTTGGCCAAGACATTCGGCACAGGACTCCGCATCGCGCGCACGCACACGCACCGCACGCCCTGGATGGCCCCGGAGCTGCGGCGTGGCGCGCCCTGCTCGCCCCCCGTGGACGTGTTCTCCCTCGGCTACGTCCTGAGGCGCATCCTGGCCACGTGCCACACGCGCTACCCCGGCCTGGAGGTGCTGGCCGACAGCGCCATGGCAGCAGACCCTGCACAGCGGCCCTCGGTGGCCCAGATCATCAAGACAGTCAGGATGTACGCGGGCGAGACATCCAGGAAGGCGGCCTTTGTCCGGCGTGTTCGCAAGGCCTTTTCCTGCCTCTTCCCGCGCCGCCGCCATTACTAAGGAGGAAGGCACGTCAGGGTTTCTTTTCCTAACGGATGAAGAGTTTTACCAGTTCAGTTCTTTCCTTTGGAGCCAGTTACTCTACGCCCACCAGGGGTTGAGGAAGACACTCCCCTAAGTTATAATAAGGAGGAAGACAAGTCAGGATTTCTTTTCCAAACGGATGAATGGATTTACCAGTCCATCTCTTCCCTTTGGAGCCAGTTACTCTACACCCACCAAGGAACACACTCCTTAGTGGATTTAACTTTCTATTTTCTCATCTACTTATCCATCTATCTATATATTTATAATTGTACCCACTTATCAACTTGGCTATCCTTTTATGTGTACTTCTCTCTCTCTCTCTCTCTCTCTCTCTCTCTCTCTCTCTCTCTCATTGCTGGTCAACCTACATGTAGCTATATTTTCACCGCCTCAATCACCTACAGTTGTAATATCGCCTAACTTAAGAAGGCCGTCACCTCGCCTCAAACAAAAAAAGAACTAACGGATTATGAGATAAAATGAGGATGGCTGGAATGCAACCATCAAGAGGAGGAGAATGAGGAATGTTAGAGAGAAATATATGGAGAAGGGGATGAAGGAGATGGGGAAGAGGTGGACGGGTGGAAGAAGGGGAAGAAGGAAGAGACGCAGTGGACGACAGGAACAGGAAGAGGGAAGGAAGGAAGGATGGAAGCCTGAAAGGAGAGGAACGAGTGAATGGAGAGAAAGAACACAAAGAAAGAAAGAACACAAAGGAAGAACAAACAACAGCAGACCTGCTGGTCCTTACGAGGTTGTTTGTGACAAGCTACACTAACTATCTAATCAAAGGTGGAAGATGAAGGACAGCAAAGGCGAAGGCTCCCCACCCCCCCATCCCTCCAGCCAAAGCTGGCAGGAAAGGAAAAAGAACCATGCAGCATGGAAAAACTGCATGGAATTTATGTAGGAAAGAGGAAAGAACTACCATTACTGCTACCACTAACCGGGCGATAAAAGCGGACAAGGACACCAGTATTCGAAAGAACTTAACGTTATTACGACAATGAGTAATATCTTAGCTGCTGGTTGGATTCAAAACACTTGTCTAATCTATTTTTGAAGGCCGTAACTGTTGTACTATCAACGACATCACAAGGTAGAGAGTTCCAAACATTAACAACTCGATTGAAGAAGAAGTGTTTAGCTTCGTACGACGAGAATCTTTTACCACTTATCTTCAAATTGTGATTTCTTCTTGTTCTATTTGATCGATCAATTGTAAAGTAATCTTCCGCATTAATATCACTGAATCCTTTGAACATTTTAAACACTTCTATTAGATCGCCTCGCATTCTTCGTTTTGATAGGCTGAATAAATTTACTTCTTTAAGCCTTTGTTCATATGACAAATTTCTCAACCTAGGAATCATCTTTGTTACTCTTCGTTGGACCCGTTCCAACTTTTCTATGTCTTTTCTGTAGTTGGGAGACCAAAACTGTACACAGTACTCTAGACGGGGTCGAACCAACGAATTATACAGTTTTAATATTACTTTTTCGGATTTATTATTAAAGACTCGTCCGATGAAGCCAACCAATTTGTTTGCAGTTTTAACTACCTCTGAACAATGCTGACCGGGCTTTAAATCGCTTGATATAGTGATTCCAAGATCCTTTTCTTTACTTACTGCATAAACTTGTTGGCATGGTTAATGGTAACTGAGAATATAATAGAATGAGGGAGAGGAAGAATGGAGAATGGAGGAAGAGAGGAACATGAGAAAGGAGAGAGGAAAGAGAGTATGGAAAGAGGAACAGGAGGGAAAGAAGACTTGAAGAATCAAAAGAAAACAAAACAAGGGAAAAAGCGAGAAAAAGGAAAGAAAGACAAACAGAAAAAGAGAAAATAAAAGAAAGCATCATTAAAACACAACAAAAGTTTACTCTCTCTCTCTCTCTCTCTCTCTCTCTCTCTCTCTCTCTCTCTCTCTCTCTCTCTCTCTCTCTCTCTCTCTCTCTCTCTCTCTCTCTCTCTCTCTTTTTCCACTTACACATACGTCCAAAAACTCCCCTGTCTGGTGTTAATTATGGCACCACCACATCACCACCCCATAAAAAATGCAAAGGGTGGAGGGGTAGGAGGTGGAGGAAGAGGAAGAGGAAGAGGAAGGGAAGAGGAGGAGGAGGAGGAGGCCCTGACGGTGACCACCAAGCAAAGCACTGGAACCCTCGCCTTTTTAATGAACGTGAGGGAAGCAAACAAGTCTATCCCTAACCGAGTCCCTCTTCCCCTCTCTTTACTTCCCCCGAACACACCACGGCCAGGGGAGGCATCAAGGGGTCTCTTCTCATGCATACAAACCATTACCAACGCAAAGGAAGGCGAAAAATATTACACAGACCAGTGGTTCATAGGTCGGTATTCCCACTCCGCCTCATTGTAAAGGTGATTGCGTGCGTGCGTGCGTGCGTTCGTGCCTGCGACAGCCGTCCAGATCTAGACTCCCTCTTCTTCCTCCTAATTCCAAGCTAAACCGAACTGAACAAAACTAACCGTCGAAAACCGAGGTCTGGCCCTAAATCGCCACACACTGTTCTGTTCTGTTCTGTTGATGTTCGGGGGTTAGCCTTTGCAACGGCCCCCCCTGATTTTCTTTACTTCGTGCCTTTCTTTTCTTGTCTTCTTTTCTATTCTTGATGCTTGGTCCTTTTTTTCCAAAGTTCACTCAGAGCTTTTTTCAATAAATTTTTATCAATGGTGTCACTGAAGAGGAGTTCTCCCAGCCAATTTTCTTTATAAGGCTGATCAAATATCTTATATTTCTGTCTTATTTCTTTCAGGTTTTCACAATACAATAAAAAGTGATCAAGATTTTCCTTCTCAGCACCACAGCCATCACACCTTACTGTTTCTCCTATAAATCTTCTTCTATCATTTAAATTTAAAGTGTTTGTTCTGCATTTAAAAAGTATTATGGAGGCATATGTGTTATCATAGAAATCTTCTTCCTTTATGTCTGTTTTGAACTCTTTGTATAGACTCAGGCTGCTCTTTTGGTTAATTTCCTCTTTCCATTTAGTGGTGTCAAGTTCTCTTAATGTATTTTTTATGAAATCCTTCTTAACAGTTCTTAGGTCGACCTGACCTAGACCCGTCTCTTGTGTGATGTTGTATATGTTCATCACCCAGTACTCCTTGTGCTCCTCTCTTAGTCTGGTAAATATCTCTCCCACAAGTGTGTCGTCTTTGTGTAATAAATATTTAATTGAGCTTATTTGTGTTCAGCCTGGTCTCCATGCTAGATGCTTCTATTTCACCTCTTAAAGTACTTGAAGGAGTGCCTTTTGTTCCCCCCAGAATAGTTCGCCAGACTTTATTTTCAATGGTTTGGAGTTTTTGAATCTCATTTTTTGAAAAAGTTACTAAGTCGGTACCATACGGGACAGCTGGGATTGCCACATTTTTCCAAAAGGTTTTCCCAATGATCAATTTGTTGCTGCTTCTTGCAATCACGGATGCTGTTTGATTACTTAGGCGCTGTGCTTTTTGTATTATATCTTTTTTGTAGGTTTTAAAGCAGTTCCTTTTATTATCTATAGTAACTCCTAAGTATTTTATCTTATTTGCTACATTTATCCCTCCTATTTCCTCTGGTTCGTCTTTCATGTTAAATATCATTATGTTACTCTTCTCTATATTTACTTCTAAGCCAGTGTCTGCCACAATTGTTTTTAGTCTGTTCATGTTCTCCCTTGCATCTGCTAATGACTGTGCCTGACTAAGACCGTCATCAGCATAGAAGAGTGTGTTAATGAATAGATTGTCATGTTTAAATCCTATATTGGTGTAATTTAACTTTAGTATGATTATATATGTTACTAATTTAAACAGTGTAATGGATCCCATACATCCCTGTCTAATGCCACTTGTTATGTTTACTTCCCCACAATCTTCATTGTTTAGTATTAGTTTTGCTTTATATTCTGAATAGATTTTTGCCACAAAGTCAATAATTTTTGGGTGGATTTTAAAAAACATCATTGCCTCTATCAGCTTTTCTCTTTTTATTGAATCAAAGGCTTTACTGATTTTCACACTGTTATCCCTTTTCAATTTAAGTGTTCTTTTCATTGTTGCATCTGAGGTTACTTTTATTTTCTTATCAAAGTCTGTTATGTCGTCCATGTTTAGGAAGCCGCTGTTTTTCAACTCTTGTATAAAGTTTTTTGTAGTTTCCTCATTAATTTTTAAATAAGTTGTTATATTCCAAAACCCTTTACTATGGTTTATGTTGGTATTTCTTTTTAAGTTAAAAATGTTTTTAGTAGGTTGTGATCAGAAAGGTCGAATTCTTCTCTATTTTCATCAATTTCCATGCCTACATAATGCTGTGTCATTGTTTGGTTTACCATTGCAAAATCTATCACATTTCTTTGGTTTCTACTCTGCCATGTGTACAGTCCTTTACTCTCTGGTGTGCCATTTAATAGTGTTCCATTCAGTAAGTCAAGAGCTTGTAATATCTTTTCTCCATTCCAGTCAATCTTCTGTTCCCCCAGAAAACCAACGTGTCCATTCCAGTCCCCTAAAATTATTGTGCCCTCTTCCCTGTGTTTGTTTACTAAATTTTCCACTTCAGTTAGGATGTCAATATTTCTTGGTTTGTCATTTACTGATAAATACAATAATATTATATAAAAATGTGTACTATATTTCTTGAGATTGATGCAGAGTAAATCTGTGTGTTTAGTGGCTATGACCTCAATATGTTGTTTATTTTCCTCCCTGCTTAGTATCATTAATCCTCCCCCCTTTCTTTCCTCCAAGTTTCTAAATTTTTCAACTTTAAAAAGTCCCTTTGTAATATCAAACCTATTGAATTTGCACTGTGTTTCGGTAATACATATAAAATTTTCTGCGCTATCCACAATTTCTCTATTTCTACCAGTTTACTCGTAGTTAGTCCTTAAGTGTTAATTAGTTTTGTATTTAGATTTATATCTAGTTTATCCTTATCCTATTCCCTATTTCTGGTGTCGATGAATCTCAATAGTTTGCCATCTCTTACATACCATCCTTGTTCTCCATTACTTCTTTTAACTTTAAGTTGTTCTACGGCTTTTTCTGTGTAAGACAGAGACATGTCTCCCCCACACACCACCCCCCTCCTCGTGCTGACGAGGGAACGCATCAACACGCTGGTGGCCGAGCACAAGCAGGTGCTGGGGCGCGGCGCCTCGTGCACGGTGTACCTGGTGGAGGTCGGCGGCGCCCTGTGCTGCCTCAAGGTGGCAAGGGAGCAGCGCCTCGCCGCCATGTTCCGCAGGGAATTTGACATCCTGCTGGACCTGGACGGTGCGGCGGGCGCCCCAAAGGCATTGGGCACCAGCTTTGGATTTCCCGCCATGCTCACCACCTTCCGCGGCCAGAACACCTTCTGCGACCTGCACAACCTTGCTCCCCGCGACGGTGACAAACTGGCGGCCTTCGTGGCGCTGGCCCGGGACGTGCGGCAGCTCCACGCCCGCGGCTACGCCCACAACGACATCAAGCCCGACAACGTGGTGGTGCGCCAAGGCGCCGACGGCCGCCTGCAGGTGTCCCTCATTGACTACGGCTTGGCCAAGACATTCGGCACAGGACTCCGCATCGCGCGCACGCACACGCATCGCACGCCCTGGATGGCCCCGGAGCTGCGGCGCGGCGCGCCCTGCTCGCCCCCCGTGGACGTGTTCTCCCTCGGCTACGTCCTGAGGCGCATCCTGGCCACGTGCCACACGCGCTACCCCGGCCTGGAGGTGCTGGCCGACAGCGCCATGGCAGCAGACCCTGCACAGCGGCCCTCGGTGGCCCAGATCATCAAGACAGTCAGGATGTACGCGGGCGAGACATCCAGGAAGGCGGCCTTTGTCCGGCGTGTTCGCAAGGCCTTTTCCTGCCTCTTCCCGCGCCGCCGCCATTACTAAGGAGGAAGGCACATCAGGATTTCTTTTGCTAACGGATGAAGAGTTTTACCAGTTCAGTTCTTTCCTTTGGAGCCAGTTACTCTACGCCCACCAGGGGTTGAGGAATGCACTCCCCTAAGTTATGTTATGGAGGAAGACAAGTCAGGGTTTCTTTTCCTAACGGATGAATGGATTTACCAGTCCATCTCTTCCCTTTGGAGCCAGTTACTCTACACCCACCAAGGAACACACTCCTTAGTGGATGTAACTTTCTATTTTCTCATCTACTTATCCATCTATCTATATATTTATATTTGTACCCACTTATCAACTTGGCTATCCTTTTATGTGTACTTATCTCTCTCTCTCTCTCTCTCTCTCTCTCTCTCTCTCTCTCTCATTGCTGGTCAAATTACATGTAGCTACATATTTTCACCGCCTCAATCACCTACAGTTGTAATATCGCCTAACTTAAGAAGGCCGTCACCTCGCCTCAAACAAAAAAAGAACTTACGGATTATGAGATAAAACGAGGATGGCTGGAATGCAACCATCAAGAGGAGGAGAATGAGGAATGTTAGAGAGAAATATATGGAGAAGGGGATGAAGGAGATGGGGAAGAGGTGGACGGGTGGAAGAAGGGGAAGAAGGAAGAGACGCAGTGGACGACAAGAACAGGAAGAGGGAAGGAAGGAAGGATGGAAGCCTGAAAGGAGAGGAACGAGTGAATGGAGAGAAAGAAGGAAGATGGTAACTGAGAATATAATAGAATGAGGGAGAGGAAGAATGGAGAATGGAGGAAGAGAGGAACATGAGAAAGGAGAGAGGAAAGAGAGTATGGAAAGAGGAACAGGAGGGAAAGAAGACTGGAAGAATCAAAAGAAAACAAAACAAGGGAGAAAGCGAGAAAAGGGAAAGAAAGACAAACAGAAAAAGAGAAAATAAACGAAAGCATCATTAAAACACAACAAAAGTTTACTCTCTCTCTCTCTCTCTCTCTCTCTCTCTCTCTCTCTCTCTCTCTCTCTCTCTCTCTCTCTCTCTCTCTCTCTCTCTCTCTCTCTCTCTCTCTATCTCTCTCTCTCTCTTCCTTCTCTTTCCCTTAAATCTCACCCTTAACGCTTGATACCAATGTAATTTCAGAAGTATGAGGACACACACACACACAGACACACAGACACACACACACGCACACACACACACACACACACACACACACAGAGACACCGATAAAAAACAGCAAATGAAAAATAAAGAAACAGACGGTATGAAACTAAACGGGATGAGGAAACCTGAGTGCAATTGTATGTGTGTATGTGTATGTGTTTGTGCGAGTGAGCGAGAGAGAGAGACAGAGACAGAGACAACAACAACGAGAATAACAACAAGAACGAGAAACAGACCAAAACACTAGAACAACAGCACGCTCCAGTTCTCTACACAGTCAGCCTAATTTAACGGGCCATACTTCGCCGCCGCTGTGTGTGTGTCCTGCGAGAAATGTCCTGGCGCGGCGGAGTTCCCGGAGACTGAAAGGCCACGCGAGATTAAAGAGTCACTTGCTAGGCTCTTTAATTCTGTTCCTCCGCCTCTCGTTTTCTTTCTCTGCGACCCGAGACTAAGTTAAATTCAGCTTCTTTTTATCTCGGCTTGTATGTTGAGGATACGAGTGGTGAGAGAGAGAGAGAGAGAGAGAGAGAGAGAGAGAGAGAGAGAGAGAGAGAGAGAGAGAGAGAGAGAGAGAGAGAGAGAGAGAGAGAGAGAGAGATAGAGAGAGATAGAGAGAGAGAGAGAGAGAGAAGAGAAAGAGGAGAAAGTGAGATAAGGTAGGAAGCAAACTATGACAACAAGAATAAGATTAAGAACAAATAGAAGAACAAGAACACGAACAAAACGGGGAATAAAAAAAAAAACTATGAAGGAAGAGAAGAAGAATACTGGTGAGAAAGCAGTGAAAGAGAGCAAAATGAGACAGGCACAGCAGAAAAGTGAAGGGAGCTGAAAAAAAAGAAAGAAATATACCCCCCTAATACTTGACCACGAAAAAAAAAGAGGAAAATTACATATGCAGCGAGATGGGAACTGAATAGGAGACTAACGACGAGAGAAGGAAAGTGGGTCAGCAATGAGAGGGAGGTGAATAACAACAACAAAAAAGCACTGGGAGAAATTTATATCTGCATCGAAAGACCAGGCGACATAACATATACCACGAAATGCTTGGATAGTGAGATAGATAGACAGATAGATGGATGGATAGATAGAGAGAGAGGCAGAGTTAGAGAGAGGGAGGCAAACTTTAGACATTCGAGTTCATAATAGAGGAGTGCTGATACTGGTGCTGCTGATGATGATGATGACGCTTTCACAAACTTTCGTCCAATAATACTTCCCTCAAAGCCTCACATTACGAACTCTGTATCAGTAGTAGCAGTTAGGAGAGCACACAGACTAAACGATTACCTCTAAAAAGAAAAAAAAAATAGGTTGGTACTCTGAATCAATCTTTAACCACGAACGAACAAGACACATAATCGAAGTCTTTATTTAGGATGCCCCAATCTACACTATTATAAGCCTTAACCTCCGTAAATATAAATCCAATAGCCAAATGCACCTCTCTAAATATGTATCCTTAATGATTTGAGCGATAATCTCTTTGAAAATCCCACTTAATATATACGTTAAATAACCACATAAATAACCACAACAAAAGCTAGAACAGTGATTTAAGTCCCCCTTGAAATGGTTAACTAAGAAAATGAAGAAAAGCCAAGAAATACGAATTACCTTTATCTTTATCGAGGTCTTTATTTAGAAAGCCCCAATTTATACTATTATAAGCCTTAACCTCCGTAAATATAAATCCAATAGCCAAATGCACCTCTCTAAATATGTATCCTTAATGATTTGAGCGATAATATCTTTGAAAATCCCCCTTAATATAGACGTTAAGTTAAATAACCACATAAATAACCATAACCAAAGCTAGAACAGTGAGTTAAGTCCCCCTTGAAATGGTTAGTCAAATAAAAGAGAAGCAAAGAAAATGAATTACCTTTATCTACAGGCCAAGACGTGAAGTTGAATCGATGAAAACGTAAAGATGAAATTGAGGAAAGATACGAAAAGGAGAGGCATTTGTGAATTCCCGGAGAAAAGACGAACAAGATGGATTCCAAAAGAGGGAAGAGACTGGAATTGATGGACGTGAGGATAGAGAGAGGATGATGAATGACAGAGAGAGCGAGGAAGGAAAAAGGGGGAGAATTGAGGGCAAGGGAAACGTAGGGAAGCGAGGGAGAGGGAGAGATGCCTGATGGGGAGAGAAGAATGACGCAAATGAAAGGAAGAGGAAGAGATGGAGGAATGGAGGAAATGAGAGAAACGGGAGTAAAAACGGGGATATCATAGAGGGAGGAGTGAAATTAAAGGGGAGAGGAGAAAGAGAGGAATAAATACGAGAGGAAGAAGGGGAAGGGAGAGAGAATTTGAAGGAAGGGGAGGAAGGGGAAAAATAATGAGGAGAAAAGGATAACTGAAAGGGAGAAAGAGGGAACGAGAGGACTGAAAAAAGAAGAGAAGAAAGAAAAGAGGGAGATGGAAGAAGGGGGAGATGGAAAGGGTAAATGAGAGGGAGAAGGAAGGAGGAGAAAGGGAATCAGAGAGAGAGAAAGAAGGAAAGAGAAGAAAGAAGAGAGAAAGGGGAGATGGAGAGGGTAGCTGAGGAGAGAGGAGAGAGAGACTAAGAAAGAAAAAGAGATGAAGAAAGGAAGAGAAGAAAGAAGAGAGAGGGAATTAGGAGATACAAGGAAAAGGAAGGAAGGAGAGAACTAGGAGGAGAGATATAAAAAGCGGAGGCAGGCAGGAGGGGAGATCAGAAGGAAAGGGGAGAGGAGGGGGAGAAGAAAAGCGAGAGTGGAGGGAAGGCATGTTTTGTGGCCCGGCCTCGAGGGAGAAGTAATTAAGGGGAAGTAATTAAGGAAGCATAATTGCATTCCTGCGCATAATGACGGAGACTTGCATGCAAAGTAAATTACATGGAGGTTTATTTCGTATGCTGGAAACGCCTTCATACGAGAAAGATGGATAAATAGATACAGAAATAGACAGATAGATATAAATAAATAGACAGAGAAATACCCTCACATAACTTAGAGGGGCAAATACCAAATACTTTTTACCTGAACATTAGCACACCACTGACGTTCACCTGCCCTCCTTAATAGATGGACAAACAGATACAGATAGATAGATAAAATAGGTTAATAAATAGAAAATAGATAAGACATACCTCTACATTACCTACGGACACAGTTACTTTTTACTGAACATTAGCACACTTTTAACGTTCACCTGCTCTCCGAAACTGATAGATAAATAAATAGATAAATACCTTCACAGAGCTTGAGGCGACAATTAACTTTTTCCTGAACATTTGCACACCTTAAAAATTCATATGCGTTCCTCTGACATACAGTTTACAGAGGATGACTGAAGTTTACACGAATACAGCCTCACAAATTACCCCTTGAGCTCCTCCTATTTTACACGTAACTTCCACTTATCTTTACAAACACGGAGGAAAAAAAAAATCATGAAACTCTACACTAATTCACAGCCCATCCAAACACCTGCCTTAAAACACGACAGGGGAGCAAGATACATAATTGCTGCCTAAATTTAGGGGCTTCAAGGGTACACTTAAAAAGAAAGCAGGTCTCAGCTGACGCCAAATTAATAAATAACACACTAACGCTTTATAAACCTGTAGAAACACGACTCAAGGGGATGATATACTAATGTTTGCTAGATTTAGTGAATGTATGTAGACTTTTAGTAGAGGAACATATTAGAAAACCCAGTGTTCAGCAAAGGAAAACATCAGTAAGCAACAAATCAGAAACCAGCAGAAAATTCGACTGGAGAACATGATATATTGCTTGCTAAATTTAGATAACAGACAGACAAAAGGGACACATTATTTGAAAACTCAGGGATCACGAAAGGAAAACACCAGCAACTCAATAACGCTTCAGAAACCAGCAGAAAACTCTCGTACAAACACAAATGGGGAACACGATATATTGGTTGGAAAATTTTGAGAACGTACAGACACCAAAGGGACACATCATTAGAGCTCTTGGGAATCACCAAAGAAAAGAAAACGCCATGAACTCAATAGCAGTTCAGAAACCAGCAGAAAACTCTCTTACCAACAAACTGGGGAACACGATATACTGTTTGGTAAGTTTAGAGAACGTACAGACACCAAATGGACACATCATTAGAAAACGAGCAACAGAGATCGCTAAACAAATGAAAACACTAATAACTCATTAACTTCAGAAACCAGCAGAAACATCGGGCAACAAAAATGATCCCTTCCTTGAGCAACAAACCCTACGACGAGAGGCTTTCCACCCTTAACATTCTCCCCATAAAACGACTGTAAAGCATTTATTATAACTTGCTAAATTTAAAAGGAAAACACGTAAATCGATATTATATTAGCAACCAGCAGAAAACACTTAATAAAACGACTGAGAGATTATATATTATTGTTTGCTATATTTAGAGATCGCACAGAGACCAAAGAGACACATTATTAGAAAACTCAAGGATCGCCAAACAAATGAAAACACAAATAAATAGTTAATCAGAAACCGGTAGAAAACTAGCTAAACAAACTGACTGGAAAATATATTATTACTTGCTAAATTTAGACAACGTACAGAAAGCATCGAGGAATACAAACCCAAAAATACTTCACAAACCAACAAAAAAACTTGCCACCTCCACCAAAACTTCCCAATGCCCGCAAACTTCAGAGGCCAAGCAGCGACATATTAAACTTCAGGGAGGACACGAGGACACGTTAATCATAGAAAACGGGACTCAGGTGGCGAGGGGGAGACACAAACGAGGGGGAACGGCAACAAACAGAGGCGGTTATTCAGCTCTCGCCATCCGTCTCGCTGTCCCCCTTCTGCTAATTTTTACAGGCCCGCCACAACAAGCCATCAATCCTCCGCGCGGTGAATGGGCGCCGCGTCGGGAAATTTCATGGCATATTGCTTGTCGGGGAGACTGAAATATGACGCAGCTTGAGGGTTCTTGATTGTGTCGATATATTTAGACTGCTCTCTGGCTCTCGCTCGATCTCTCTCTCTCTTTCTCTCTCCTCCCACCATCCTCTCATCCCTCCCTTTTTCGTTATTTCCTCATATTCTGTCACTTTCTCCCCTTCTCTCTTCCTTCATATATTTCCTCTTTCCATATAATTCTCTCTTCTTCCCTGCATGATACCGAGATGAATAATAGTCGTACCTGTGTCTCTACCTCCCCCTCTCTCCTTCATTCTCCTTTGTTTATTCCTACATTTACCCCTCTCTTCATTCCTTCCTTCCTTCCTTCATCCGTTCTTCCTTCAGTTGTACCTGTGTCTCCTAATCGTCCTCCTTTTCAGTGTCCTTTTCTCATTCCTCCATTTCTTTCTGTTCTTTCCTTCCTTCCTCTATTTCTCCTTCCTTCAGTTGCATCTGTGTTTATTCATCGTCCTTCTCCTCCTTTTCAGTCTCTTTTCTTCTCATTCCTCTATATCTTCATCTTTCCATTCTTTTCCTTCCTTTCCTCCTTCCTCTCTCTTCCTTTTCAGTCTCTTTTCTTCTCATTCCTCTATATCTTCATCTTTCCATTCTTTCCTTCCTTCCCTCCTTCCTCTCTCTTCCTTTTCAGTCTCTTTTCTTCTCATTCCTCTATATCTTCATCTTTCCATTCTTTCCTTCCTTCCCTCCTTCCTCTCTCTTCCTTTTCAGTCTCTTTTCTTCTCATTCCTCTATATCTTCATCTTTCCATTCTTTCCTTCCTTTCCTCCTTCCTCTCTCTTCCTTTTCAGTCTTTTTTTTCTCATGCCTATACTTCTTCATCTTCTCCATTCTTTCCTTCCTTCCCTCCTTCCTCTCTCCTCCTTTTCAGCCTCTTTTTTCTCATTCCTCCACTTTTTCCTTCTCTCCATCCCTTCTTCCCTTCCTCCCATAATTCTTCAGTTGCATTTATATCTCATCTTCCTCCTTCTAGTCTCTTTTCCTCATTCCTCCACTTACCACACTCCTCTTCATTCATTCCTTCCCTCCTCCCTCCCTCCACACACGCCTGCCTTCAGAGATACTCCGGCCAAATGAATACCACCCCAAACACTTACAAGGCGACCACTTACCACTTACAAAGCCAGCCACGACCCCGGCATGTATAAGTAATGTGTGCCCTGGATGAACGGCAGGGGACAGACGAGGAGGAAAAGACGGATGCTAACAACCGCCAATGACTCTTAACGCTGACGTCTCGAAGGCCCCAAGAGATGGCTCCCTGACGCCCCATTTTTTACGCGTTGAAGAATGACCGAGGCGCCATTAATAAGCTACTGGCGAGAGTGTCTTCGGCGCGTAAAAGGAGAAGATGAAGAGCGAAGGAAGACAGATAATGGTTCCCAGAGTCTATGTAGTGATAGCGAAGGAGGAAAAGAAGAAAAAGCAGAAGCATACGAGACAGAGAAAAAATGGAGGATGATGAGGTAAATAGAGAAATCATACACAGACAGACAAAAGTAGTGAGAAAAGAATGCTAATGAAAGAAAAGAAGGGAGGAGGAGAGACACGGGAAACAGAAAAGGGAGAGGGAGAAGGATGATGAAGAGAACAAATTAAAGTAGTAAGGAATAACAGAATAAGGGGAAGAAGAAACAAGGAGAGATAATAGGGAGGAGGAGGAAGAGGAGGAGCAAAAATCAACACATAGACGATAAAAATAGAGTGAGCAAAGGACGCCGAAGGAAGGAGAAAGAAGAATGAAGCAGAGGAAGAGAGAAGTGAAATAGAAGGAGAGCGGAGAAAAGGAAGAAGAAGAGGCAAAAAACAATACATAGACGCTAGAGATAAATAAGGGAGTGAGCGAAGGGACGACCAAGGAAGGAGAGACAAGGATAAAGTAGAGGAAGAGGGAGGAGGGAGGAGGGAAGAGATAAGAGCAGGTCGGAGCAGCCAGCGGGATAGTACTCAGGAGATACCGACGATTAATTAGAGAACTTTTGAGAGGAAAACTTGGACCACTTTCCCCTCCATTAAACGGTATCAAGACCCCAATACACTAAATGATGGGGGTGGGTTGGAGAGAGAGAGAGAGAGAGAGAGAGAGAGAGAGAGAGAGAGAGAGAGAGAGAGAGAGAGAGAGAGAGAGAGAGAGAGAGAGAGAGAGAGAGAGAGAGAGAGAGAGAGAGAGAGAGAGAGAGAGAGAGAGAGAGAGAGAGAGAGAGAGAGAGAGAGAATGGTGGCCCCTGAACAATGAATGCATGCAACACAAACTGAAACACAAGCATGCCGGCTAATAGTCTCTCTCTCTCTCTCTCTCTCTCTCTCTCTCAATCCCCCGTGCCCGCTAGGTCCCCATCAGCCCTAAGCTCGTCTGGCATTTAGCGAACATTAGTGGACTAAACGCTCGCTGCGGCTCTTGCAAATTTTCGTCATGCCTTCTGTGAGTGCCGGGAAGGGCGATCACCCCGGCCGGCACCATTCACACACACACACACACACACACACACACACACACACACACACACACACACAGACACACACACACACACACACACACACACAGATACAACTCTTTCCCTCACTAAATCACTCACTCCATCGCCGCCGGAATTTTCTGTTTCTCATTCGTCGACACAGAGAATATTAATAAATTGAGAATATTACGAACTGCATGCTAGAGAAAATGGAGGAAATTCAGGGGTGGCTATTGGTTTCTTTCCTCTCCTTTATGCAGACTTTGATGTGAACGATGCCGAGTGAAAAATACCAAAAATAAAAGACTCCAATAACGCTTTCGAGAACCTAACGTTGCGAAATGCCCTAAATTAAGAGAAAACGGCACCAGCGTCGCAATAATGAATCCCATCGTGAATATACTTTCGTTCCGTGAGTCTAAAATTCCTGGATTCAAGCTAATGACCCCAACGGCTAATGATGAGGGTGTGAAGGGGACGACGAGGGAGAGGAAGCGGAAGAGAGGGCGAAGGAGAGGAGAGGAAGGGAGAGGAAGAGAGAAAGAGGAAGAGGAAGAGTGGGAGAGGAAGAGGTAGAGAGGAAGAGGGATAGAGGGAGAGGAAGAGTGGGAGAGGAAGCGGAAGAGAGGGCGAAGGAGAGAAGGAGAGGAAGAGAGAAAGAGGGAGAGGAAGAGTGGGAGAGGAAGAGGTAGAGAGGAAGAGGGATAGAGGGAGAGGAAGAGGGAGAGGAAGCGGAAGAGAGGGCGAAGGAGAGAAGGAGAGGAAGAGAGAGGAAGAGAGAAAGAGGGAGAGGAAGAGTGGGAGAGGAAGAGGTAGAGAGGAAGAGGGAGAGAGGAAGAGGAAGAGGGAAAGAGGGAGAGGAAGAGGTAGAGAGGAAGAGGGAGAGAGAAAGAGGGAGACAGGAAGAGGGAAAAAGGGAGAGGAAGAGAGAGAGGAGGAGAGGGAGAAAGGAAGAGAAGGTGAGTCATCTGCATCTACCCAACACCCGTGAAGGCGGGAGAACTAGAGGGCGCTGAGCATGGTGTGAGGGTGATTACTTCTCATACCCTGCATACACGAGCTGATGAGGGCGCAAGGGGGATCTGAAGCACGGTAATATCACCCTAATGGAGCCGTTACGAGTGGCGGCACAAAAAATGAACAGAAAGGTGGAAACAGGTAAATGAACGCAACGAATTAAGTAAAAGCTGGACACTGCCTGGTAATAGCGGCCTAATGACATTGTTGAGGATGAAAGGCATAAACACCACGGAGAATACGAGGAAATAACACTAGAAATTAATGAAGGGGTGACCTGTGCGTGGTGATATTGTCTTTTAATGTAGTTGTCGGGAATGAGCGTCACGAAACACACGAGAAAGGTGGATGCGAGTAAACAAATCACGCTCATTAGCACCAACACATTTAATGACTCACCTGATACGCTGAAAACGACAACTTGTGGAAGGGAAGCAGAAGAGAGAAGAGAACCGTCCCCAAACATTCCCAAAATTTGAAAGGGTAACGAAAATACGAGGAAAAGGAAGACAAACCGCTGGCGTCCACGCACACGTTTACACGGGAAACGAAAACACAAAGAAAGGAAATATTAAAGAAAAAAACAGGAACGTTCATTTAGAGCCTCACAGGGGAAAGGAAAACACAAAGCAGAGATAAAAGAAAACAGGGAACCGTTCATACTGACATCTTTACACCGGGAACGAAAACACAGGCAGAGGGAACAGGAGAAAGAAAACACTTCATCAACACTCACAGCTTGATGACGGAGGCGGGGTCGAGGCCTTGCAACGCCATGGTGTCGGGCGGCGCCTTGAGGCCGGCCCGGGGGCAGCTGAGGGCCATGGTGGTGACGTCCTGCCGCGGCGCGGCCACGTCCCTCAGGCTGCCCCAGGTGCCACCGCGCCGCGCCGCCGCCGAGGACCTGGGGAGCTCCGACTTGCAGGAACACTCGGCGGGGCAGGCGGTCACGGCGGGCAGCAGGGGTGGTACGAGTAGCAGGAGGCACAGTGGGAGCAGCAGGGGGAGTCTCATCCCCCTGCCGCCCCCCGCATGCCCCCCAGTGTCACTAAAGTCCCCCATGGGAGCTAGGGGGGGACGTGGGCAGGGGAGTGGGCGTGGAGGGCGAACGTGAGTGAGGCGGCCCTGGGGAGGTGCCAGAAGGGAGGCTGATGGGCGACATGAGGGCGTGTGGGCGTGGTCAGGGCGTACAGGTGGGCGTGGCGGATCTCATGGCTCCGCCCCCGCACCGGCGAGTCCTGGAACAAGAGAGAAAACAGATGGTGAGCATAAAGACCGAGCTATTCCCTCAGCAAAACACCAATACAGCACACGGAAACACTGAAGCAGACTCCAGACATTTCGCTCCACCAACCCTGCATCGAAACACTGACGCATCCCATCGACACGCAGACTGGGTAGTTCACCACATCAACGGCGCGGGTCTTATCATGAGGCAAAACTTCACGACAACAATTTCCAAGCACTACCATTTCAGTGATACCAGTCCAACTAAATATTTAAATAGCAAAAACATGAAAACGTATATAACTAAAAAAAAAAAGAAAAATCACACTATCCATACGAACACAAAACACAAGGTGGAGCAAAAGTGAAAGTTAAACAAGTAAATAATAGAGCCATACGAAACTGCACGAGCTGAAAAAAGATGAAACCGACAGTAGAGAAAACATCACCACGAAGATAAAACACTCGTATCAAAACACCACACACGAATAACTAAGAATTGAAAAGGTAAAACAACAACTAGATACATTAAACCAACAAAATAGAAAACATAGGCTGGAAAAACAAGACAAAACAAAACAAAAAAAAAATACCACAAGAATATATTAACAAGAATCAAGAAGGTACAAACAACAACAACATCAACAACACCAATAGAAAGTAAACGAACAAAACAAAACACACGAGAAAAAAAAATACCACATGAGAATTAAGAAGACTCGCGAAGGTACAAATAGCTACGCCAACCCCAGACTACCTAAAGGAGAGACTGTGATCACCTGCGAGACAAAGGGACGCAGGTGAGCAGGTGAGTAATTACTTCGGGATGACTCAGGTGGACGGGGACGCCTGGCACAACCTTCCCGCGAGGAGCAGCGCGCGGACCGTCGCTGCATATTAATGGTTGTTTACGACTTTTAAATTATGTGCATGATTTTGGCGTACTGCAGCAATCTTAACCCGACTCATCTCTCTCTCTCTCTCTCTCAAAACATGTAAGCTTCCCCTCCCCCCCCTGCCGCATCCAACATCGTGATCGAGGTAAATTATGCATCCTAAGCAGGCGGAGATTTGCATGTCAATATTCCCACGGGAGGCGAAGGTTTCCCACGTCACTCACGAGGCAAATCCTGGCAGCGGACTCTTGCCAATAAGGTTCCGAGGGGCGTAAACGGATGGGACAAGTTATCACTCCTTTCCTTCCTTTGTCCTGCTTCTCCTCTTAACATAGTTTCAAAGGGTGCAAGGATACGAGTTAAGGATGACCCATTTTCTTTTTATGTCCTGTTCTCTCTGTATTTACAAGACTTCAAAGAGCGAAACGAGAGGGACAAGTTTTTACTCCTTTCCTTCCTTTGTTCTGCTTTCCCTTTTTACATATAGGGCTTCAAAGTGTGTAGGAATAAATGGCAATATATTTCTTCTTTACTCCTTTCCTTCCTGTGTCCCTTATCCTTCCGTCCTCTGCCCTTCCCGCGTTGTTAGGACCTCAAGTGTGTAACATTGAAAGAGGACATGAAATAATCTTCCCCGTCCTCGCTTCGTTTATCAATAAGGTTCCAGAGAGTGAAACATCGAAGAGTAAAAATATTCCTCCTTTTCCTTCCTTATATTTTTTCCTCTTTATCAATTGGTCTGAAAAGGTCTAAGAAAGAAGAAAAACGTTATTACCTTTCCTTCCATATTCCTTTTTTTCTAACCTCGTGAAGCCGTGAAATTGTGTGAGGCCTAGCAATAAAAACAACGATGAATGACACTTCTCACTTTAAGGAATGGGAGAGAAAATTTCATATAATATTGGTTAGTTTTTTTTTTCTCTTCCTTATTCATATTTTTTATTATTATTCAAGAGATGATTGATTTTCACAGCGTTGACGTCATCACCACCATCAGCCCCCCCCACCACCACCCCATCACCATAATCACCACCACCACGACCACCACCACCACCATCACTACCATCGCTGCTACCACGACTACCAACAATCACTATTTAAACAATGTAAAAAAATGTACGAAAATTCTATACTTTTGGCGGGTGGAATGTTGTAGTGAGGAATAACACTGGAGACGGATGTGGATGTGAAGTGAAAGGGGAGCTAAGGGTGAAGGGAGAGGGACTGAAGGAAGGGAGGGAAGGGAGAACAAGGATATGAAAGGAAGGAAAGGGAAAGGAGAGGAAAGGTAAGTAAAGGGCACGGGTGGAAGGGAAGGGAAGGGAATGGAAGGAAAAGGATGGAAAGGGAAGGGAATGAAATGGAAGGGAAGGGATGGAAAGGGAAGGGAATGAAATGGAAGGGAAGGGATGGAAAGGGAAGGGAATGAAATGGAAGGGAAGGAATGGAAAGGGAAGGGAGTGAAATGGAAGGGAAAGAATGGAAAGGGAATGGAATGGAATGGAATGGAATGAAATGGAAGGGAATGGAATGGAAGGGATGGGAATGGAATGGAATGGAATGGATGGGAAGGTAAGGGAATATAAAGGAAGAAAATAAAAGGAAAAGGAAGGGAATGGAATGGAATGGAATGGATGGGAAGGTAAGGGAATATAAAGAAAGAAAATAAAAGGGAAAAGAAAGGGAATGCCTGTATAAAGAGTAATGGGAATGGTGATACTTGAAATGAAGTGGAAGAGAAGACTGGAGGAAATGGAGGGAAATGCGAAGGAAAGTAAGGAGAGAAAAAAAAAAGTGAGAGTAATGAAGAGGGTGGTTGGGAGGAGTAAAAAAAAAAAACGATAGAGGGGAAGAAAATTTGGTAAAGGAGAGAGAAAAAAAAGTGGAGGGAAGGGAAAGAAAAGGGATGAGAGGTGGTGATTATGGTGGAGTGGTAGTGGAAATGAAGGGGATAAAGAAAGGATGATGATAGTGGTGTAGTTTTTGTGGTGGTGGTGAAGTGGAAAAAGAATAAATGGTGATGATAGTGGTGAAGTGGTGATGATGAAGGGGTGGGAGGTGCGTGATGAGAGTGGAGGGGGAAGAAAGGGTAGTGGTGGTAGTGGTGGTGATGGTGGTGGTGGTGGTGGAGGTGCAACACTGGGAATGATGTTGAATTATGAGGGAGGTGAACGCTGCCTGCCGCTGACCATCCATCATAACTTACTTTATAATGGAGTCAGGTTTTCGCGCTAACCTCCACCACCACCACCACCATCATCATCATCACCACCATCACCACCATCATCATCACCACCACCAACAACAACAACAACAACATTACCACTGCTACAAGGAGAACCATAAACACACACTTTATCATCACTACCACCACCAACACCACCACCACTATCACCACCACCACCACCAACAACAACAACACTACCACTACTACAAGAACCATAAACACACACTTTATCATCACCACCATCACCACCACCAACACCTCCACCACTATCACCACCACCACCACCAACAACAACAACACTACCACTACTACAAGAACCATAAACACACACTTTTACTACTACCACCACCACCACCACCACCACCACCAACAACAACAACAACAACAACACTACTAAGATGAGAAACATATAGTCTTCACATGCCTACTACTCCTTATCATTACTAAAATCACCACCACCACCACCACCACCAATAACAAAAACAACAAAACACAAACAAAAACAAAAACACAACCTATACCACCACCACCACCACCACCACGTGTAGAAGGAGAATCATACTTACATATTTACTACCAATATCATCACTACCACAATCACCACTACTATCACCACCCATAACAACCACCATCATCCTCCCCCACCACACTATGATTACCTTGCATTCCACCTGTAACACACACACACACGCACACACTCCCTCCCCACCAACCGCCCATTCCCTCCACATTGCTCAGTATTGCCTCCCATTCCACGCAAAGGAAAGCAATAATCAATGGCTCGTTCTCAACACTGTATTATCACGACAAAGTTAAATTGAAGCCGTAGGGCAAAGAACCGTCGACTTCCCTATCGCGACAAGGACAGCACAAAACGTTGACTTGTTCGCACGTTCCTTGTATTGTCGAAGAGAAGGAGAGAAAGAGGAGAGAAGAATACTATAGAAGACGAGAAGTAGTGGAAAAAATAAGAGGAGAGAAGAGGAGAGAAGAATATTAGAGAAGGCGAGAAGTAGTGGAATAAATAAGAGGAGAGAAGAGAAGAGAAGAATATTAGAGAAGACGAGAAGTAGTGAAAAAAATAAGAGGAGAGAAGAGGAGAGAAGAAGGGTAGGTAAAAAGAGAGTAGAAAAGGAGAAGAGGAAAGAGGAAAAGGAGAGAAGGAGAGGAAAGAAAGAAAAGAAGAGGAAAGGAAGGGAGGAGAGGGGGAGGAAAGAACAAAAACAGAGAAGAGGGAAAGGAGAGAAGAGAAAGAAGAAAAAAAAGAAGGACAGAGAAAGAGAAGATAAGGAGAGGACCGAAAAAGAGGAGAGAGAGAAAGAGAAGGAGAAAAACACAGGGAGCGATTTTATCTCTTTGCGTCCTCATGATGGTGGAGGTGAAATGAGACGAAGGGAATACCGACGAAGACAATGATGATGATGATGATGATGATGGTGATGATGATGGTGATGATGATGGTGATGATGATGGTGATGATAATTTGATACGGTGATGGTAAAAGTTTGAATGCCATATGAATCTCTCTCTCTCTCTCTCTCTCTCTCTCTCTCTCTCTCTCTCTCTCTCTCCATAGATACGAGAGGACAAGAAGTAAATGGTTCGAATATCCAATAGAAGCAATGAGTCAGTGATTCGAAAAGACGAGGATTGAGGAGATAAACTTGTCAGGAGGGAAGAAGACGAAGAGAGGAGGAGGAGGAGGAGGAGGAGGAGGAGGAGGAGGAGGAGGAGTTCAAAGATAGCAAGGAGAAAAAGGAAGGGGAGAGGGTGAGGGAGGGGCGGAGGAGGAGATAGAGGAGGAGGAGGAGGAATACATAGGAATACACAGGAGGAGGAGGAGGAGGAGGAGGAGGAGGAGGAGGAGGAGGAAGAAGAAATAAGAATGGATATAGTTGCAGGAGCTTACGAAAGGAAAGTGTTGAAAGGTGAAAAGTTTGGATAAAAGGAAGAAAAAGATGAAAAGAGAAAGGAAAAATTTGGGAAGGAAGGAAGGAGGGAGGGAAAGAAAAGGGGATGGAAAAGAAGGAAAAAGGAAATGAAAGAAAGGAAGAAAAGATTGAAAGGAAGGAAGAAAAGTGGGGCAGAAAAAAAGAAAATAATGCAAAAAGTAAGGAAGAAGAGAAGGCATGCATGAGGGAAGGAAGGACAGAAGGAAGGAAGGAAGGAAGGAAGGAAAGCTTGAAGAGAGGCAGGACAGTAGGATAGAAAGAAGGAATTAAGGAAGGGAGGAAGGAAGAAACAAAGGAAAGAAGCAACAAATGAAACGAACGAGGAGAAAGATACAAGAAAGATCACAAGAACGAAGAGGAACCACGAAAGAAAAAAAACACGAAGGAGAAACAAAGAAAAACGAGGTACAAAGGAAGAGGGAAGAGGAGATGTATTGCCTGGGCGATAGGAGATAAGAAAACAGTTAAAACGAAGAGAAAATGGAGAGCAAATTGGAAGGAAACTCGCGATCAAGGAGATAAAGACAACAAGGAAAGAGTTAGGAATGAATGGAAGGAGGAAGAGGAAGGAAAGTGTTAACCCGAGGAACAAAGGAGGAGGAGGAAAAGGTATTATGGCGAAGTGAAGGAAGAAGAAGAAAAGCGGAGAAGGAGAAAAAAAGATATAGGAGGAGAAAGAAAAGGAGGAAAAAAGGAATTAGAAGGAAGGGAAGAAGGAAAAGAAAGGCATTAGAAGAAGAAGTGAAAGGAGGAGAAAAAGAAGAATGTGAAGTAGAAGAAAGGGATTAGAGGGAAGGGGTGAAGAAGAGGGAAAACGGCATTAGGAGGAGAAAAAGAAAGGAGGAAAAGAAGGAGGAGTAGAAAGGAGAGCAGGAAGGAGGATGAGTGAAGAAAGGAATTAGGAGAAAGGAAGGAGGAGCCAAAGGAGATGAAACACAAGCCCTGAGGGAAATAAGATAAAAGAGAACAAGAAGAATGAAGAATAATATCAAGGCGAATATTAAAACTGAGAAACGAAAGTGGGAATAGAAGAGGAAAAATGAGAGAAAAATGAGAAGAAAGAGAATCGAGAATAGCTCCCCCTTATCTTTCTTCTTTTCGTCTGTTTTTCTTCCTTCTCTCCTTTCTTCCTTTTCCTTTTCCCTTCTTTCATTTTAACGTTGCGTGGAAAAAGATAGAGAAAAGAGATACAGCTTAAAATAGTTTCTGGAATAAGAGGAGAGAAAAAAAATGAATACAATACGAAAGAAAGGAATAAAATAGATTAGCGTAGAATAAAATAGGTGAAAAAAGGTGTAGCTTAAAATAAAATAAAATAAGAAGAAAAATAAGGATAGTTAAAAAAATCAGAATAAACATCGAAAAAAAAAAGGTACAAAGAAAAGGATAAAAAAGTAAACGTGATAAAAAGAAAACAGAAAAAAAGAAAACAAGAAAAAAATCACATCATCGAGGAAGGAAAAGAAAAGTTAGTCGCTGGAAAGGGAGAGAGAGAAAAAAAGGGAGGAGAAAAACACTAGAGGAAGAGACGCGAGGGAGATTTACATGAGATTGGAGTGACTGACAGGCGGGGAGAGAAAGGAAGGGAGAGAGGGAGGAAGGGAGGGAGGGAGGAAAAGATCGGAGGGAAGTGAGGAAGAAAGGAAAAGGAGGAGGAGGGAAAAGCTGGCAAAGAGTGACTGAAGGAGAAATAAAAAAAAGAGGGCGAAAAAAAAGGAGAGGGTTAAAGGAAGAGGAGGAGGAGGAGGAGTGGAGGGAAAGGTGGGCAGAAGGAAGAAGAATGAAGGAGTAGGAAGTAGGAAGTAGCAGTAGGAAGTAGGAAGTAGGAAAAAGGGAAAAGATGAAAAAAAATAAAGAAGGAAAATAATCATAAAAGGAGAGGAAGGTATGAAGACAAAGAGAGAGAGAGAGAGAGAGAGAGAGAGAGAGAGAGAGAGAGAGAGAGAGAGAGAGAGAGAGAGAGAGAGAGAGAGAGAGAGAGAGAGAGAGAGAGAGAGAGAGAGAGAGAGAGAGAGAGAGAGAGAGAGAGAGAGAGAGAGAGAGAGAGAGAGAGAGAGAGAGAGAGAGAGAGAGAGAGAGAGAGAGAGAGAGAGAGAGTAACCACAAAGGAAAAGGAAACAATGGAGGAGGAAAGGAAGAAAAGGAGCGAATGAAAGGGAGGAAGAAAGGAAGAAAAGGCAATAAGAGGAGGGAAACAGAGGAAGAAGATGGATGAATAAATGAAAAGAGAGAGAAATAGAAGATAGAGAGAAAGGTGAGGAGAATGGAAGGGGGAAATAATATAATACAAAGAGCAATCCCAATTTCCACTCCCCATTTTCCTCCACCCCTTCCTGACCCAACACTGCCTTTCTTCTCACTCCACTTCCACTTCTCTTTTCTGTCCACTTCCTCCACTCCCTCTCTTTCCACTCCCAATACCAAAATCCACCTTAATTTCGTCTCCCCATTTTCCTCCATCCCTCCCTGACTCAACATTTCCTTTCTTCTCACTCCACTTCCACTTCCACTTTTCTGTCCACTTCCTCCACATTTTTATTCCTCCACTCCCTCTCTTTCCACTCCCAATACCAAAAGTCATGCTAATTTCCACTCCCCATTTTTCTCCACCCCTCCCTGACTCAACACTGCGTTTCTTATCACTCCACTTCCACTTCTCTTTTCTGTCCACCTCCTCCACATTTTTATTCCTCCACTCCCAATACCAAAAGCCATCCTAATTTCCACTCCCGATTTTCCTCCACCTCTGCTTGATTCAACATTGCCTTTATTATGATTCCACTTCCACTTCTCTTTTCCGTCCACTTCCTCCACATTTTTATTCCTCCACTCCCCTCAAATCCTACTTCGGTCTCCCTTCAGGCTATCATCTCCCTGTTCCTCTTCCTCCCCTTTTCCTCCTCCTCTTATTCCTCTTTCTTATCCTCGGTATTCTTCCTTCTCTCACCTATTACCTTGTTCTACCTTTCCCTCTTCATGTTCATCCTTCTCTTCCTCCTCCTCCTCCTCCTCCTCCTCCTAACCATCAGACATCCATCTTATCTCTCCTATTCATTGCTTCACGCCACTTTGCTCCTTAATGCCTATAGCCGCACGCCAGACGCCACCCCAGACTCCTCCGCCTCGCCCACTCCCACGCCAGCCGCCGAACTTAACGAGATGGAGGCCTAATGCTGTCATGTCTCTCTAGGGGCAATAGTTTACCGTAATTCATCTAGGTCAAAGGAAGAGATGAAGGTAGAGGATTCTGAGATGTGGTAGTGATAGTATAAGCAGTGGTAGTAGTGGAAGTAGTAGTAGTAGTAGTAGTAGTAGTAGTAGTAGTAGAAGTGTTACACAAAGACACAACAAAACAAAGACCTTATCAATAAAAAAAATAGCAGGGAATAGACCCCCTCATATAAAAAATAATAAAAAAACAAAAGCCACTCCAATACCTTCACATTCTTCCACAAACACGATAAGTCAATAGAAAATAAAAACTTTTACATACATTTTTTCAAAGCCAAAGATCAATACAGAAATATGCGATGTCTAACCACCCACCCAAGAATTGTACCATAGTAGTAGGACCCGTAGTAGTGGTGACAACAGTAACAACAACAGTATTAGTATTGGCATCCGCATTGGTAACAGGAGGAGGAGGAGGAGGAGGAGGAACAGGACGAAGAAAGGAAAGAAGGAAAAAAGGAAAACTCGATGCAGAAGGGAGATAAGATAAACTATTCGATATCATAGGGGAGAAAAAAATGAAAGGATTGACAGAGAGTATTAGGCTTGGTAGGAGGAGGAGGAGGAGGAAGAGGACGAAGAAAGAAACAGAGGAAAGGAAGGAAGGAAAAATATATGCAGGAATCAGAGGAGACAAGAGTACTCTACAACACAAAATATATGAAACCACAAAATAGAGAAGAGAGGAGAGTATTCGTATCAGTAATATAAGGAGAAACAGTAAGAAGAAAGACAGGAAGGAGGGAAAAATAGATGCGGAAGGACTAGGAAACAAGGAAAGAGAAAGAGAAGAAAAGGAGAGAAGAAAATAACAATAAAAGAGGAGGAAAAAGGAGGAAAAAAAGAGGGATGAAGAGGAGAAAACAAGAAAAGGGGAGAAGAAAAGGAGAGAAGAAGGGAAGCAGAGGAGAGAAAAAGAGAGATGAAGAGGAGAAAACAAGAAAAGGGGAGAAGAAAAGGAGAGAAGAAGGGAAGCAGAGGAGAGAAAAAGAGGGATGAAGAGGAGAAAACAAGAGAAGGGGAAAAGAAAATGAGAGAAGAAGGGAAGCAGAGGAGAGAAAAAGAGGGATGAAGAGGAGAAAACAAGAGAAGGGGAATAGAAAATGAGAGAAGAAGGGAAGCAGAGGAGAGAAAAAGAGGGATGACAAGAGAAGGGGAGAAGGGAAACAGAGAATAAGGGAAGCAGAGAAGGAGAGAAAAAGAGGAGAGAAGAAGAGAGGTGGAAAAAAAAGTACACGGTAACATAAACCACGGAAGAGAAAGATAGGAAAGAAGAGACGAATTGCCACACGGAATACGAAGAGAAACACAAATACACCATGCAAAGAGTAATATAGAAAGCTCACGTCGCCCTCAGCCTTCCCCGTCCACCCGCCGCGCCGCTCCGAGCAAGGCGAAACAGAACCCAATTTTTACGGTCTCCATAAAATCGTGGGCGAAGGGTTTAGGGGAGCAGGGTAGCGGCAGGTGTCATATCCAGGTGTGCGTGTGTGTGCGTGCGTGCGTGTGTGTGTGTGTGTGTGTGTGTGTGTGTGTGTGTGTGTGTGTGTGTGTGTGTGTGTGTGTGTGTGTGTGTGTGACGTAAAAGGTATGGGATCCTCATTTATGATTCATTACATTAAAATGCTACTCTCTCTCTCTCTCTCTCATGGCGCCGGGAGAGGACGGGAAGATCACAAAGGCAAGTTTTATTTTGATGTATTTCCCGACGTCTTGTGAGCGGGTGGCGGACGGAGGCTGAGACGAGCATCCCTCATCTCTCATCTCGCCTTTATCTCCACGCTCAGCCTCAATTCTGCGGTGAATCTCTCCCGTCTGGCTCGCAACCCTTCTTTCCTTTCACCCACAGCGGCCTAATTGAGTTTAAGTGGCGGAAAGATGAGGGACAGGTGAGAGGTGGGTGGGCGAAAGTGGTGTTCAGCTTCTCCTTTTCTTTTGTCATCGTTGAGAGAGGAGTGTGTGAGATGCTTGCAAACCTTCTTCCTCCTCACCTGAATCGGTCTAATTGAGTACAGGTGGTGAAGGCAAGGTGTGGGAAGGTGAAGGAAAGAGGTAATATTCAACTCTCTCTCTCTCTCTCTCTCTCTCTCTCTCTCTATCTATCTACCTATCTTTCTATCTACCTATCTACTGTCATCATCGTTAAACAAGTGTGGGATATTATTACAGAAACTCAAATCCATCTCATTCTTTCTTTATTTCCTTCCTTTTGCAACATATAAAAAGTGTGTCTTGAGGGAAAAATGTAGAAGAACTGGAGCTAATGAGCTCTCTCTCTCTCTCTCTCTCTCTCTCTCTCTCTCTCTCTCTCTCTCTCTCTCTCTCTCTCTCTCTCTCTCTCTCTCTCTCTCAGGCGAGCTAAGCAGGCGTGGGACGACGTGCTTTATATTGTCTTTTTAATGTATCAGAGGCGTTTCCTGCAACCGACCCCCAAGAACACAATAATATCGGGATGAATGAAGAAAAACAAGAACCCCGGCGAGACCAGTTTGCTCCTTCAGCCCGAGGTTCGAGTCGCATTGTGAAGAGGAGGAGGAAAAACGAAGGCTTATTTAATATACGGCGGATCTCTTATCAGTGCGCGAGTAAAAAAAGGAACAATAGCCTAAGAGTTTATTGAGATGGAAGAGGAGGAGAAGGAGGAGGAGGAGGAGGAGGAAAGGAAGAATAAGAAGAGGAACATATAAAAGGACTGGGAGGAAGATGAGGGAGGAACGAGAGGAAGGAAAAAGAGAAGGAGAACGAAGGGAAGTGTAGAAGAGAGAGCACAATAAGTAGTAGTAGTAGTAGTAGTAGTAGTAGAAGTAGTAGTTGAAGGAGTAGGAGGAGGAGGAAGAGAGGAGATAGAAGAGGAAGAGGAGTAGAATCATGAGAAAATGGACACTAAGGAAAAAAAGAAGAGAGATTAAAGTGTTAGGCAGAATGGGAAGGAAGAGAAGTCAAAACAAAAGGAGACAGCAGAGGAGGAAGAGGAGTAAAAGCAGGCGAAAGAGGAGGCTGAGGAAGTAAGAAAGAGAGATAAGCGTGTTTAGAAGAATGAGAAGGAAGAAGCAATAACAACAAAGGGAGGAGGAGGAGGAGGAGGAGAAGGAAGACTAGGAGGAGGAGGAGCAGGGGTTGGCAGCAGAGTCCTTGTTGCGTCCTGACTGCAGCAGTTTGGGTGATCTTGCTGGCTTATGCAAATGGAGTGATAACGTCAGTCAGCGGCGGGCCGGGGAGATCCTGACAAAAAATGGACTTCTAATGAGGCTCAGCGCGGGTCATCCACGGAAGCGACCTTTTGGGGAGGCAGAGCAACGTGCGAGGACTTAAAGCAGGTGGATGGCTGGGGAGATCGACCTTCCATCTCGCCGTCAGCTCGATACACAAAGGCTGAGTAACAGGGGGCGTTTATCACATGCTGGGGACGACGTTTAGTGTGTACAGTTGCAATAGACGGTGCTAAACAGGTAACTAAAAGGTGGAATCAGCTATCAACCGAACCGTCATCCACTTGAGCCGGAAAATTTATTCGCAGTGGAAATTTATCAAGGTAGTCAGAGTGGGAATTTATCAAGGTAGTCAGGGTGGAAATCTTTCAAGGTAGTCAGTGTGGAAATTTATCAAGGTAGTCAGTGTGGAAATTTATCAAGGTAGTCAGTGTGGAAATTTATCAAGGTAGTCAGTGTGGAAATTTATCAAGGTAGTCAGGGTGGAAATCTTTCAAGGTAGTCAGTGTGGAAATTTATCAAGGTAGTCAGTGTGGAAATTTATCAAGGTAGTCAGTGTGGAAATCTATCAAGGTAGTCAGTGTGGAAATTTATCAAGGTAGTCAGTGTGGAAATTTATCAAGGTAGTCAGTGTGGAAATTTATCAAGGTAGTCAGTGTGGAAATTTATCAAGGTAGTCAGTGTGGAAATTTATCAAGGTAGTCAGTGTGGAAATCTATCAAGGTAGTCAGGGTGGAAATTTATCAAGGTAGTCAGGGTGGAAATCTATCAAGGTAGTCAGTGTGGAAATTTATCAAGGTAGTCAGGGTGGAAATCTATCAAGGTAGTCAGGGTGGAAATCTATCAAGGTAGTCAGGGTGGAAATCTATCAAGGTAGTCAGGGTGGAAATCTATCAAGGTAGTCAGGGTGGAAATCTATCAAGGTAGTCAGTGTGGAAATTTATCAAGGTAGTCAGTGTGGAAATTTATCAAGGTAGTCAGGGTGGGAATTTATCAAGGTAGTCAGAGTGGGAATTTATCAAGGTAGTCAGGGTGGAAATTTATCAAGGTAGTCAGGGTGGGAATTTATCAAGGTAGTCAGGGTGGGAATTTATCAAGGTAGTCAGGGTGGAAATTTATCAAGGTAGTCAGGGTGGGAATTTATCAAGGTAGTCAGAGTGGGAATTTATCAAGGTAGTCAGAGTGGGAATTTATCAAGGTAGTCAGTGTGGAAATTTATCAAGGTAGTCAGGGTGGGAATTTATCAAGGTAGTCAGAGTGGGAATTTATCAAGGTAGTCAGTGTGGAAATTTATCAAGGTAGTCAGTGTGGAAATTTATCACAGAACAGAGGGGGGAATTTATCAAGGTAGTCAGTGTGGAAATTTATCAAGGTAGTCAGGGTGGAAATCTATCAAGGTAGTCAGGGTGGAAATCTATCAAGGTAGTCAGGGTGGAAATCTATCAAGGTAGTCAGTGTGGAAATCTATCAAGGTAGTCAGTGTGGAAATCTATCAAGGAAGTCAGGGTGGAAATCTATCAAGGTAGTCAGTGTGGAAATCTATCAAGGAAGTCAGGGTGGAAATCTATCAAGGTAGTCAGTGTGGAAATCTATCAAGGTAGTCAGTGTGGAAATCTATCAAGGAAGTCAGGGTGGAAATCTATCAAGGTAGTCAGTGTGGAAATCTATCAAGGAAGTCAGTGTGGAAATTTATCAAGGTAGTCAGAGTGGAAATTTATCAAGGTAGTCAGAGTGGAAATCTATCAAGGTAGTCAGTGTGGAAATCTATCAAGGTAGTCAGTGTGGAAATCTATCAAGGTAGTCAGTGTGGAAATCTATCAAGGTAGTCAGTGTGGAAATCTATCAAGGTAGTCAGTGTGGAAATCTATCAAGGTAGTCAGTGGAAATCTATCAAGGTAGTCAGTGTGGAAATCTATCAAGGTAGTCAGTGTGGAAATCTATCAAGGTAGTCAGAGTGGAAATCTATCAAGGTAGTCAGTGTGGAAATTTATCAAGGTAGTCAGTGTGGAAATCTATCAAGGTAGTCAGTGTGGAAATCTATCAAGGTAGTCAGAGTGGAAATCTATCAAGGTAGTCAGTGTGGAAATTTATCAAGGTAGTCAGAGTAGGGAAATCAGAGGGAAATCACCTGCCATAATTTGTGATGCAAGGAACATTGGATACTAGCAATATTCGATGCAAAATCTACTTCTTAAAATACCGTCATCAGCTTAACACACAGAAACACAGAAGCAAGAACAATCCATCACAGCAAAGTAGTTAGATTCAAGAATGTATATCTGTAATCTATCTAAAGTTATTCTGGTAAAACTAAAAGAGGAGAATCTATCTACCACGCCACCACAGGCTTGAAACACAGTATTGACGTTACAATAGAACAACAAATATCTTGAAGCATTTTTTTCGTTGTGTTTGCCCTTGAGCTGTTTCCTTTACTGTAAAAAAAAAAAAAAAGTACAAGAGAACGTCTGATCGAGGGAGACACCTGCCACCTACCACAACACGCGAGATCTTCAACCCACCAATATCAGTAACCGCTCGAGGCACAAAACCTAATTTCAAGGCGGAATTTATCACATCTCACCGCACCGAGATTCGAGGAGACACTTGCCACCAATCACGACAGGCATCAGGGACTGGCCGGGGAGGTGCTATGACAAGGTGAGCCTCGGGCCACAGGTGAGGTAGACGAGCCACTCCCCTGGTCTCGCCTTGCCTCGGGGCCGCGTTTGATAAGACTGATAATATATGATCGGGATGCCTCAGCTGACGGCGTGATTAGTCAGCGTAAAGAGCAAACCAACGAGGAGGAATTGCTGTTTTCGCTGTTTTCCTAGGACTGGAGAAGTGCTTGAGGCGTCCAATCTGCGTCAGCGTAAGAAGCTCGCTCATGTAGAAGGTCGCTGCTCCCCCGTCACCAGGACTGAAGATGGGGAGCCAGTCAATATTTAGGTACATTTCAATCATGCACCCATTTTTTTTTACAACAAACGAGACAGCTAAAGGGCACACAAAAAAAGGAGACAATAATAAAAAAAAGCCCGCTAGTCGCTGCTCCTAAAAAGAATCAAAAGAGGTGGCCGAAAGATACTGAGTCCTTATACGTTTATACTGACATGATACTGTTCGTCGTACTATAACTAACGATATCATTACTACAACAAAAACATCTACTACTACTATTACTACTACTACTGCTACTACTACTACTATTACTGCTACTACTACTACTACAACTTTTAGCACCAGCATAACAAAACTCACTAAGAGAAGAGGACTTACCACAGTTCATTTTACTAGTGCTAACGTTATTACTACAACAATAACAATCTACAGCTACTACTACTACTACTACTACTACTACTACTACTACTACTGCTGCTGCTACTACCACCACTACTACTACTACTACCAATTCTAGCACCAACCAAGCAAAACCCGCTAACGGAGGAAGAGGAGGAGGATGATGTATTCCTTCTTCTAGTATACCAACGATACAAGTAAAACAAAATTAACAACAGCAATATCTACAACTATTACTACAACTATCCCTACCACCGCTACTAGTAAACTCCTAACACTAGCCTAACAAAACCCACTAACGGAGGCAAAGGAGGAAGATGCTGTTTTTTTCGAGACGAGGAACCACCAATCGAAGCGTCCAGGCGTCAAGATCTCGAGAGCGACAACACATGACTATTTACGCCACCAGCCGCATGCCGCGCGGAGCCAGGGCTGTCCACCATAAAGCAATCGATCCCGCCCGCGAGGTTGTAAAGAAAATATAAAGTGGAGGAGACCAGTACTTGGGAATCTCGCCATGAGGTCAACTTTGAACTTTATGAGGTGATAAAAGCACTGGTCTGAGAGGTTTCAAGGGGGGGGGAGGGTCTTAAGCCAACACCTTGTCGCCTAGGCATGGGATCAGCGGCCCCGTCTCAATACCAAGGACTCATTAGATCTACACTCGCACGGCGGGTTGAATACTCTACCTCCTGCCGCGGACGTTAAACTCCGAGGTTATATCGAAACTGAGAGTCTCCAAGGTGCAATACGATCCTCCGAGACACAAAACACGTTGCAAATTCGAATATCTTTGCGACTTTACACGTTCCTTCTTTTTATAAATATGAAAAAAACTGCGAACGCTCGAAGACTGTAGCGATTCTGAGAGTGTTGAAGCTGCAATACGATCCTCCGAGACACAAAACACGTTGCAAATTCGAATATCTTTGCGACTTTACACGTTCCTTCTTTTTATAAATATGAAAAAAAAAGCGAAAACTCGAAGGCTGTAGCGATTCTGAGAGTCTTCAAGCTGCAACACGATCCTCCGAGACACAAAACACGCTGCAAATTCGAATGGCTTTGGTATTTACACATTCCTTCTTTTTATAAATATGAAAAAAAAGCGAAAACTCGAAGGCTGTAGCGAATCTGAGAGTCTTCAAGCTGCAACACGATCCTCCGAGAAACAAAACACAATGCAAGTTCGTATGGCTCTGGTCCTTTATACTTTCCTTCTTTCAGATTTGTGTAAATAACTTCGTAAAACTCCAAGGTATTATTGAATCTAAGGGTCGTATAAAAAGACATTTCATCGCCCAAGAACACCTATTTGAGAAGGCTTTCGTATGAGTTTGGGGCATTTCCAGGAGTATTTTCATGAGCCTGGTGGTAGTTTGACCCTTCTTCTGTACCGTGAACCTGAAGGAACACTCATTGGAACCCGGCTGACCCCCTCTTTGCCCTTTAGAACGAGCTGATGTGAGAAGCGAATGTGTCTTATAGTACCAACCTTTAATAAGAGTCTACAGGCTGCAGGACGATCCACCAAAACACAAAATAGAGTGCAAGATCGTATGGTTCTGGTAGCTTATAGTACGCAATATGATTCACCCATAATCAGAACAATGCAAATTCATATGGTTCTTTTACTTCATAATTTCCTTTCTTTTATGAATATGAAAAAAAAAGCGTAATACTCCAAGGCGATATGTAGTTCAGGAGTCTTCAGCCAGCTATACGATCCTTCACGACACAAAATACATCACACTCGTTTATCTCTGGTTCTTTATACTCTCCTTCTTTAATAAACATGAAGAAAACTGCGAGGAGGAGGAGGAGGAGAGACGGGAAGGGAGGGTGGACGCAAAAGGAGGGTGAACATTATGATTAGAACAAGGAACTGGCAGGAGGAGGAAGAATAGGAGTAGAAAGATAAGAAAGAGAGGAAGGGACGAAGTGGGAGGAGGAGGAAGAATAGGAGTAGAAAGAGAAGAAGGAGAGGAAGGGACGAAGGAGGAGGAAGAATAGGAACTCCAGCGTAATATTGAATCCAAATCTTCAAGTGGCAATACAGTTTCATCCGACATCAGGACATTGTGTGAATTTGCATTGTTGTTTTGCATTATACTTTTCTTATCACCTCGACATCAACACTTCTCTTGCCGGGGACATTGAACTCCAAGGCAACATCGGATCCAAGAGTCTTCAAACAGCAATGCAATCTACCACACAAGAACTTGCAAGGACATATCGCTCTCTGGTATTATCTCGCCATTCTTCTTGTAAACCTGAAAAATTGTGTTAGTTCTACCAGCTTTCCTTTTCCTCATTTTTTTTATCAGTTCTTTCCATTGTTTCCCACGAGCGAACAAAGGATGATTTCGCTTCTTCTGATCTGCTGCTTTTATTTAATCCTTATTCTTTATCTTTCTTGCTTCAATTCTTTTACTTCTTATGCTTCGACCTCCCTCCAGGCTAGTTCATGTGCTGACTCTGTTACTGTTTCTCGTGAAGTCTTGTGCGTCAACTCTTACCATTCCAACGGACACCTCCTCGTCAGTAGCTGTTCACCCTCAGGCCTCAGGTACTATCTACTTTTGACTCCTTACAGCACTTCGTTTTCCTCCCTTTCAGAAATTAAGAGAGTGAACACCGGTGGTTTCTTGCATTTAATTCTTTCTCTTCCTTCTTTATCCTCTTCTTCAGTATCTAATGTATGCAAACTTTGGTACTCTCTTCCAAGTCTTTCTTTCTACTGCTTTGTTTTTTTCTTTTTGTCAGTAGTTAAAGTTGATACAGTCGTCAATTTCTTGTGAACATTCCGTCTTTCTCTTTCCATTCCTTTGTCTCACTCTTCGTTAAGGTTAAGATTCAGTCGTCAATTTCTTGTGAACATACCGTCTCCTCCTTCCGCAGTATTAAATGTACAAACTCTGCCCTTATCTTGTATGTATCACCCCTTCCATTCCCTTGTCTCACTCTTCGTTAAGGTTAAGATTTAGTCGTCAATTTCTTGTGAACATACCGTCTCCTCCTTCCGCGGTATTAAATGTACAAACTTTGCCCTTATCTTGTATATATCACCCTTTCATTCCTTGTCTCACTCTTCGTTAAGGTTAAGATTCCGTCGTCAATTTCTTGTGAACATACCGTCTCCTCCTTCCGCAGTATTAAATGTACAAACTTTGCCCTTATCTTGTACATATCACCCTTTCCGTTCTTTTGTCTCCTCTTCGTTAAAGTTAAGATTCCGTCGTCAATTTCTTGTGAACATACCGTCTCCTCCTTCCGTAGTATTAAATGTACAAACTTTGCCCTTATCTTGTATATATCACCCTTTCATTCCTTGTCTCACTCTTCGTTAAGGTTAAGATTTAGTCGTCAATTTCTTGTGAACACTCGTTGCCTTCTCCATCCTCTGTATTAAATGTTCAAACTTTGCTATTACCTTGTATATATCACCCTTCCATTCCTTGTCTCACTCTTCACCAGTTAAGGTTAAGATTCAGTCGTCAATTTTTTGTGCGTTCGTCTCCTCCTTCCGTAGTATTAAATGTACAAACTTTGCCCTTATCTTGTATATATCACCCTTCCATTCCTTTGTCTCACTCTTCGTTAAGGTTAAGATTTAGTCGTCGGTGGTTTCTTGTACACTCGTTGCCTTCTCCATCCTCTGTATTTTATGTTCAAACTTTGCTATTACCTTGTTTATCACCCTTCCATTGCTGTGTTTCTCTATTCACCAGTAAAGGTTAAGATTCAGTCGTCGGTGTTTTTTTTTGTGCGTTCGTTGCCCTTTCTCAGTACCTAATGCACAAACTTGGGTACTATCTCGTATGGCATCCTTTCCATTGCTTGTCTCCCTCCTCGTCAGCAGTAAAGATGAACATTCAGTCGTCAGTGTTTTTTTGGTGTGTTCGTTGCCCTCTCCTTTCTCAGTACCTAATGCACAAACTTCGGTACTATCTCGTATGGCATCCTTTCCATTGCTTGTCTCCCTCCTCGTCGGTAGTAAAGATGAACATTCAGTCCTTGGTAGTTTATCACGCAATCAGTATCATCTTCCTCAGTTTAAGAGAAGAGAAGACAATATCCTGCAGCTTACTCTTTCCCCTCGTCTCTCTCTTCGTCATCGGCTAATGTTAAAATTCTGATGTGGGTAGTTTTGCAGTCCGTGTCTTCGTCTACAGTTCAAGTGGAAAAAACGGTAATCTCTTGCATTTTACTCCTTTACTTCATCTCTCTCTTCATCAGCAGTTGAGGTTAAGAAATACTCGTCGGTGGTGTCTTGTAAAATGGTCCACCCCTTGTCTTTTTTTTTAATCAAGGGAATAGTAAGAGGAGAAAGTGGGTTGGTGGCGGAGGTACAGGTGGGGAGAAGGAAAGACATAGGAGTGTACAGTTGTGTGGGGTAGGTTCGTTACTAGTTGTGGTTCATCGGGCACCTTATTTGTATACTCCCAAAGTCCTCTACTCCCTGTTATCCTCCTTTACTCCTTGCCTTCCCCCCATCCTCTACCCCTTATCGTCTCCCTTAACCCCTTGTCTTACTCCCCTTTCCTCTATCTCTTGTGACTCTTGTCTTCCCCCTTCACTGCCCCTTATCGTCCTTCTTCCTCTATCCCTTACGTCCCCTTACTCTTCCCTTTGCCTCCCTCTTCCTCTTCCTCTTGCGTCCTCTTTACTCCATCTCTTGTCTTCTCTCTTCCTCTCCCCCATCTCTCCCCCCTCGTCGCTGATCCGGGTACAAGTTCTCCCCAGTGTAAGAGTACAATAGAGTCACATTTACCCGGTTAACGACGAGCTGTTGACACTTATGAACGGGGCGGTGAGATAGCTTACCTCTCTCTCTCTCTCTCTCTCTCTCTCTCTCTCTCTCTCTCTCTCTCTCTCTCTCTCTCTCTCTCTCTCTCTCTCTCTCTCTCTCTCTCTTGCTTATTTATTCTATCTTTCTTTCCCTTCTCTCTTATTTCTTCTAAGTCTCCGTTTCTATCTTGTTTTACCCTTCTTCTTCTCTTTCTTCTCCCTCTGTTTCCTCATTGTCTGTCCGTCTGTCTGTCTGTCTCTCTGTAAGTCTCTGTTTATTTGTCTGTTTCTTTCTTCCTCAGTTTTAATCTCTGTCCGTCTGTCTGTCTCTCTGTATTCATCTGTTTCTTTCTTCCTCCTCGGTTTCCTCTCTGTCTGTTCGTCTGTCTATCTATCTGTTTGTCCATCAGTTTATTTATGTCTGTTTCTTTCTCCTCCCTCGGTTTCCTTTTTGTCTGTCAATCTGTCTATTTGTTGGTCTGTCTCTCTTGGCTTATTTTCGCCTTTCATATATTCTTTCTCTCCTCTCTTTCTCGTCTCCCTCGGCTTCCTCTCTTGTCTGTCTGTCTGTCTATCTGTGTGTCTGTCTCTGTTTATTTGTTTCTTCTCCCTCGCCTTTCTCTTTTGTCTGTCCGTCTGTCTATCTGTATGTCTGTCTGTTTACTTGTTTCCTCTCCCTCGTCTTCCTCTCTTGTCTCTCCGTCTGTTTATCTGTGTCTGTCTGTTTGTTTGCTTCTCCCTCGTCTTCCTCTCTTTTCTGTCCGTCTGTCTATCTGTGTGTCTGTCTCTGTTTATGTTTCTTCTCCCTCGGCTTCCTCTCTTGTCTCTCTGTCTGTCTATCTGTAAGTCCGCCTCTCTATTAATATCTGTCTGTTACTTTCTCATTTTCTCACCCTGATTAAGCATCCCTGTCAACGAGCTCCATTAATTAAACATCAGGACGGTACGCAGCCTCCGGGCACGCTCCTCTTTACCTGCGCATACCTTTGTAGCGCCACACAGGTACGCCGGCGCGGGGCACGTGTTTAATTACCATTATTTATCGCTCCGTCAAATATTTGTCCCGCTGCTCCGGTTTAATAGCCAGGCCCATAAAAGTCGACACAGGTAAGCATTCTATACCTTTTACCTTTGTCTCTCTCTCTCTCTCTCTCTCTCTCTCTCTCTCTCTCTCTCTCTCTCTCTCTCTCTCTCTCTCTCTCTCTCTCTCTCTCTCTCTCTCTCTCTCTCTCTCTCTCTCTTATGACCGAGGAATACAATAGACATAAGTGATATCCGCTCTCGTCACCTTCCTCACCACCACCTCCACCATCACCCCCCCAACCCCCACCACCCCACCCTCAACTCCATCACGTCAAACAATCTATCATTCTTTAGTGATGTGTCGGGGCCGTGACTGCCACTCTTACTCCTTCCCCCCGTCCCCCAACTGCCGTGTGTGACTCCGCCCCCGTGTTAGTGTCGGTTGAATTGATGCTTTTAAAATACATAAACCAGCCAAGTCGACCTTTTGAAAATAGATAAGTGGGTCAAGTACACGTTGTCGCAATATAGCTTAGTAGGTCAAGGCGACGTTTTCAGAATATACAAATAAATATACAGAATATACAAATGTCAGGGATGCGTTTTCGGAATATATTAATAAGTCAAGTCGACGTTCCAGAGCCACTCAGGCCTATTGCCGAACTTCCTGAACAATTAATTAAGCCTTTACCTTTAATTAACGTTGTGGCGGCGATCGGCGAGGAGGAAGATAAACAAAAGCGGCTTAGAAGATTACAATTCCACGGGTAATAAAACGTAAAGCCTCTTATTGGTCATTTCAGTGGAGTCACATCTGCGCTTCTCAATATAAACAAACAAAAAAATATATACAGAGAGACTTAAGAGGATTTGCATAACATAATCGTACCTCTGTAGTTTCCAAAGCCCCAATGATATAGATTTTCCGCTGCACTTGCCAATAGGAGGTTGATTGCAGAGGGAGTGAGAGATAACGGGGCTCATGAAATACTTCGGGCACGCGGTGATGGTATGTTGATTCTCTTGTGTCGTTTTGGTCCGGGCAGAATCACGCTCCTCTCCCATTACTCTACCTTTGTCTACCCTTTACCCACTGTGTACCCCCTTACTCTACCCACTGTCTACCCCCTTACTCTACCCACTGTGTACCCCCTTACTCTACCCACTGTGTACCCCCTTACTCTACCCACTGTCTACCCCCTTACTCTACCCACTGTCTACCCCCTTACTCTACCCACTGTCTACCCCCCCCCCAGTGTCTACCCCCTTACTCTACCCTGTGTCTCCCCATACTCTACCCATTGTCTACCCCTTACTCTACCCTGTCTCCCCATACTCTACCTATTGTCTACCTCCTTACTCTACCCTGTCTCCCCATACTCTACCCACTGTCTACCTCTACTCCCTGTGTATCCCCTTACTCTACCCACTGTCTACCCCCTTACTCTACTCTGTGTCTCCCCATACTCTACTCCCTGTGTACCCCCTTACTCTACCCACTGTCTACCCCCTTACTCTACCCTTTGTCGTACTCAGCACATTGTATATTCCGGTTTCTGACCCATAACAAACACGAAAAGCATCAATAATTAACACTCTTTACGACAGTGTTGGGACCGATACTGATAAATGCGATGTTCTGAGCGCAACAATCCTGAGCTCGACAATCCTGAGCGCGACAATCCGGGGGCGCTGAGCATCCCGCCTCGTCCCTCGCGCCGCGCCGCTCCACCGCTGAAAGCCCCGCGAGCCAATCCATTTAGATAATAGAGGCGGCGTGACACGGGCGGCGGCGTGATCGATGCTTCCCGCCGCTTCCCGCTACCGCCATCCATCCAGAACGGGCGGGAGGGGGGAGAAGGGAGAGGAGAGTGGGGCGGCAGTAGGAGGTGAAGGAGCGGGAGGAAGGGAGGGTATGGAGAGGCGTTGAGGGGTGACGAGAAGGGGAGGCAGGGAAGAACGAGAAGAGGGAGAGAGAGGGGGAAGAAGAGAGAGAGAGAGAGAGAGAGGGAGAGAGAGAGAGAGAGAGAGAGAGAGAGAGAGAGAGAGAGAGAGAGAGAGAGAGAGAGAGAGAGAGAGAGAGAGAGAGAGAGAGAGAGAGAGAGAGAGAGAGAGAGAGAGAGAGAGAGAGAGAGAAGAAGAGAGGGAAGAGGTGAGACGAGAGGAGAAGGGAGGACAGAACGGGAAGAGGGAGAGAGAGAGGAGGGGTAAAGAGAGGCGTTGAGCGGGAGGAGGGAGGGAGAGCAGGAGAGCGTGTTAGGACAGCGAAGTGGACCATGAGCTCATTTTCTACTCTGTTTACAATGCATCGTTATTATTTTCACCGGCAGACAGCAGCGGCAGGGAGGGAGGGAGCGGGCAGGGAGCAGGCGGGCGGGTGGCAGGCGTCGAGTTGGCCCGGGGCTGTCAGGGGGAGTGATTGGATTTGCGGTGGTTCAAACGATTAACGAGTGAACGGACGATGATTAATGAGGCGTCATGGAGGGTTGTATTGCATGTCCGGAGGGAGGGAGGAGGAGGAGGAGGAGGAGGAGGAGGAGAGACAAGAGGGGAAGGTGGACGCAAAAGGAGGGCGATATTACGATTAGAACAAGGAACTGGGAGGAGAAGGAGGAAGAATAGGAATAGAAAGAGGAGAAGGAGAGGAAGGGACGAAGGAGGAGGAGGAGAAACAGGCGGGGAAGGTGGACGTAAAATGTGGATGGACATACGAATGGAAAATGGAACAGGTGGAAGGTGGAAGAATAGGAGTAGGAAGAGAAGGAGAGGAGGATGAGAGGAGGAGAGAGGAGGGGAGTAGGAAGAAGAGAAGGAGAGGAAGAAGCATGGGAGAAGAGAGAGGAGTGGAGTAGGAAAAAGAGACGAAGAAGGAGGATGAGAGGAGGAGAGAGGAGGGGAAGTAGGAAAGAAGAGAAGGAGAGGAAGAAGCATGGGGGAAGAGAGAGGAGTGGAGTAGGAAGAAGAGAAGGAGAAGGAGGATAAAGAGAGGAGAGAGTAGTGATTGTGATGGTGTTGATAGTGTTGATGGTGAGGATAATAACAAGAGGGAGGAGCATAAGAGGAGGAGAAAGGGGTGATAGTGATCGTGATGGTGACCTGACCTCTGACCCGCCCAAGGTGACGAGACGGCGCCGAACGAGGATGCAGAAGAGGAACAGGAGGAGAAAAGTGAAGAAAATAAACAGAAAAAGGAGAACGGTGGAAGAGGGGGAGAAGAGGGGAAGAAAGATTGTAGTGGATGGGACACACAAACACTTACAGCTGACCTATGACACGGAATGGTGATGCTAGAAGGTGATAAATGGGCTGGAAACAATAGTGGTGATGGTGGTGATGATAGTGAAGGAGATGGATGGTGTGGGCGTCCGAGGTGAAGATGGATGGCGGTGATGATGGGCCTGACAGAGGAGGTGACGATGGGGTGGCAGTTCTCGTGATGGCGGCGCGTGATGGCGGGTGATGACGCCGCTAAGGGTGTGCTGTAAGGCGATGCTCATGACCCGGTGATGCGAGGCGGAGGTTTGCAATGTTTCAGAACGGCAGCGAGTTTTCCCTCCACGCGGCAATTTGTTTGAGTCATCCATAAAGGAAAAGTTAAAATGAAAACGCTACATATTTTCTCAATCTTTTAATATCTTTAGATAAGAGACAATGGACACCAAACAATATATATGAAATTTACAATATTCCTAAGTGACGAGACGACCTTTCTTTCCACAGGGCAGTTTGTATCAGTTATTCATATAAGAAAAGTTAATATGGAAACCCCTAAATAATTCCCCTTCCGCATAAGATCAATAAAAAAGGACAACTTGGAAACTCTGGTACTTCATAAATTCTACTTTCGTGCGAGAAGCGAGGGATTTTTCCATTAACATAAAATCTCCCATAATAAGCGAAGAAATAATGAGACACGAGACAGATTTTCCTCTTACGACACTTCCTCAATTACTCACCTCGCGCAGGAAAGGATTCAGGAAAAACATATACTTAATGTTTTCTCTATCAATTAAACTCCTCTAAGAAGCATAATATTTTTCCTGCCGTTAGTAATCTTTAAAATTATCGAAAATATATATTATGACGCAAGACAGCTTTTCCTTCTACAAGTTCCTTCATTCACCATCATGTAGTCAGGAAGCCATGAGGAAAATCGTTTATGTTTTTCCAATCAAACATGAGCCTTTAAGAAACAAGACTCCTTTCCCACCAAGCCACATCGTTAATTCCTCCACAAGCAGGATGGGAGCCAAGCAAAACTCCTTTATATTTTTCCTATATCAAACAAAACCTCCTAAAAAGCACGCAACATATGAAGACAAAGCACCTTATCCTCCTGCTATCCACCCTCGCGCCAGAAGGGATCCAGGAGAAAAAAATAATAATCTTCAATGTTTTTCCCATCAGACAAGATCCTCAGGGAAGCAACAAGTGGGGAGCCGCGGCGTTGGCGGTGGTCTGAAGCCTCGCCGCCGCAGGAATCGAACCTCACATGAACCAAAGCCTGGACCCTAAACCGAACCATCTTCCCGCCGCCTCCCGCCTCGCCTGCATCTCATCAACTTTTTTCCTTTCATCTTCGTTCCTCCTCAAAGCCGCCGACTGACGCTGAGCCGCCGGATAAGCCCAGAGAGCTTACCATCGCCTCCCTTCACGGCACACACGAGCACTCACATCCTCAAGCCCTTCATTGTGATCTGCAACGGAGCGACGCAGCCTCAATTTGCCCCCTTTACTCATCGCCTGGCTACACCCACCACTCTACTCGGCCTCAGTGCTCCTGGGTGAGTAGATTAACGCTTTTTTTCCAGTCCTGTTCTGCACCAACTTGCCCTTAAGGGGTTGAGTAGTGAAGGCAAGTCAGGAAGATGGACAGATTATCCTTTTTACCTTGCTGTCCTGCCTCACCTGCTCATCCGATGTGATATAGCAAGTATGATGAGACTAATGCTTCTTTTTACCACCAATCGGCCAGATACAAAGTTTCCAGAAGCCTCAACAAACAAGAACAGACAGATGCTACACTTTTTCTCAGTCCTGTTCTGTCCAACTGAGGTGAAGAAAACAGCATAAGATGGTTAGATTTTTTTTTACAACAAAGGAGACAGCTGAAGGGCAACAAAAAGAGTAAAACAAAGCCCGCTGGTCGCTGATTGGCTCATATTCAGGTCCCGTGCTGCCCCTAAGAACCTAAACAGTGAAAACAGTAAAGAAAACAAGGCTGATGCTATTACGTTTACAGGTGACGATTCATTCATCTCAAACGCGTTGCTTCCAGGTAAAAAACTATGAATCACACGGATGGTCAGATTTATCCTTTCATTCAGTCTTGTCCTGCTCCATCCGTCTCCGCGAGCCTGCACAGTGAAAACAACACGGGAACATGATCACTAGTAGGTCAGATTTACTCATTCCTTCGGTCCTGTTCTGCTACATCTTCTACTGCGTGCCAAACAAGTGAAAACAACACAGCTCGATAACTAGAATGGGCAGATTTACCTTTTTCTTCAGTCCTGTTCCTCCCCTCTCCCCTTAACGAGACTACACACTGAAAACAAGAGAGCATCGCCAGGCCGCCGCTCCCACTATCTTCAAACGTCGCAGTTCATTGGGCTTAACGCGCGCTGTTCCCTCATTCAACAAGTACTGACGAGCCTCCCGCGGCGCCCATCGCTCATCCGGCCGTCGCGTCCCTGGCTAATGAGCAGATCACGCCCGGATAACCGCCGCTGGCCGCCCTTATCTCGCTTTCTTAATGGGGTAATTTCCTGCTTTGTATGTTTATCAGCAGGACGCGGCCGTGTTCTCTCCGCGGTGGCGCTACCAGAAGGGCGATGAATGAAGAGATTTATTTCCTGATCTTTCTTTCGTGTGTGTGTGTGTCTGTGTGTGTGTGTGTGTGTGTGTGTGTGTGTGTGTGTGTGTGTGTTTGCCGCCACGATAGAGATGGAAGCAAGTTTAATTTACAACAAAGAAACAATGCAAAACTGGTATTGGTGATGGCTGAATGAGGGAATGAATGAATTTACTGATTTTCTTTTGTCCAATCGCCACTGAAATAGGAACATGATTGACTTGTAATCCACTTAAAAAATAATCTCGTCAGAATATTGTGAGGAAATATTGAAAAGGGAAAATTTTTAACTTATCAATTTTTTTCCAGCAAAATAACAAGATGGAGCCAGAAAAAACCCGTTTACTTATATTCCACTGAGGAAAAAATACTAACCATTTGAACTTGTGGAAAAAAAAGCTTGAGTGGGAAATGAACAAAGTTATTTACTTAGTTATTATGTTCTCCGGCCACCGCCAAGACGGAGACAGAAACTTGTTTATCTTTATGACGAAAGAACGAGTGAAGTTCCTGATAAGCTCCCCAAAGAAAGTCTGGTGACCCATTTGGCATTGGTGGGATAACACGAATGGAGTTCTTTATGAGTGTTATCTCTTGGATTTATTTTATTTGGCCTGCACGCCTCTTGAAAGATAAGGCCTGCAACATATTCAACCCCACAACAACAAAAACAAAACAAAACAAAAAAATTATATTTGTCATAATACACTAAAAGTCTTGACACACTAAACCTTGTGGGCAAAATATGAGTGAAGCTTCATATTATTACTGATATACTATTTTTTGTTAGTCCGCCCACCTCCGAGATAAAGCCAGAAACTAAAGCTTGTGATAAATCATCCCCAAAAGGCTGATGACACGCTTATCATTGTGACGGAAACATGAACTCTTAATTTATTTTCTTAACGTATTTACGGTTTCATCCTTTCCTCTGGTCAGCTCCAAATTAGCGCCAGAAACACGTTTACCTCCCAATAAATAAACGAGTAAGATGTGGCCGGCAGGAACGTGCTTCGCTCACAACACCGAAAAGAGTTGAGTCTGTGATAAGCTCAACAAATGAATGACGACACTAACTTAGGGCGAAAGAATTAAGAGGAAGAAATGAATGGAGTTATTTCTTCCTAAACTAATTTCCAGCTCAGCAACTTGATAGAATGAGAAACAGAATTATTGCCTTAGAACCAAGAAACGTAACTAAAAATACATAACAGACCACTAGAAAGACTGGAAATGCAAATAATCAGGCAAAAAGGAGAAGAAAAAATGTGCGGAAGAATTTAGGGGAAGAAATGGAGTTATTTTTCCCTAAACTAATTTCCAACTCAGCAACTTGATTTTTTTTTTTTTTTGCAGCAAAGGAGACAGCACAAGGGCACAAAAAAAGGAAACAATAATAAAAAAAAAGCCCGCTACTAGAAAGAGAAACATAATTATTGCCTTAGAACCAAGAAAAGGAACAAAGAATATATGATAGACCATTAGAAAGACTGTAAATACAAATAATCAGGCAAAAAGAACAGCAACAAAAAAAATGAGCAGGGAAACTATTTAGCATATTTTTATACTTAACATTCTTTTTTACAAATCAACACCCAGATAGCGCCAGAAACAGGTTTACTTTACAACAAACACACGAGTAAGAATGTGATAAGCATACTGAAAAAATACTGTTGACACACTTAACCAACCGTTGCCAGATTATCGTACTCAGAACATAATATTAACCGGTTTCTGACGCCTAACTATTGCCAAGAAACATCAGGATCTAACTCTTTTAACGATAACTAAAAATGGGTTTCGCTATTGGAGCCCAGAAGACAGTTTTGGGGTAGGAAGTCGGGAAATATGAGCGGCTGAGTACGACAATCTGGCAACGTTGAGGAAATATAAGCGGCTGAGTACGACAATCTGGCAACGTTGAGGAAATATAAGCGGCTGAGTACGACAATTGGTAGCGTTGATTTGACCTGCCCAAGAAAACATGAATGAAGCTCCGTATCTATTTTCCTTAATGGCAAACGGTTTTTATTATCAACCAGGTACAAGTTTTCTTTAGAGCAAATAAGCAAATGCGGTAAGTGATGCGAGGTCCTAAAAATACTGGTGACACATTAAGCCTTGCAGAGAGAACATAACGGATGGTCCTAGTTCGTTATTTATCTCCCTCGGCCAGAGAAGGTGCGGCCAGACGTTAACGACCCGCGGCAAGGAGGGAGGCGCGTCATGACTCTCCTTAAACTGAAAATTGAAGACAGGTGAAGACAAACAGGGAGAGGGGAAAAAAAATGTCACCTGCTCCTAAAAATGAAGTTGAATAAAATGAAAAAGTTAGCGAATATTAACATACAAGAAAAAAATCAGGTGGAAAAATGTAACCTGCTCCTAAAAATGAAGTTGAATGAAATGAAAATGTTAGCGAAGGTTAACATATAAAAAAAATAAAAGAAAAAATTAGATTGGAGTACACAAAAAAGTTGCATAATACGAAAATCAAGTTGCCGAACGTTAAAATAAAAATTAGTAAAAGACAAATTAGGTTGATGAACACAAACATGAAAGAAGTTGAACTAAAGGAAAGTTAGGATGCCGAAGAAACATCTGAATAAAGTTAAATAAAAAGAAAATTAAGTTGGGGAAAAATAATATATATAAAAAAAAAAGAAAACTGCCATGAACCAAATGTTTGCAAGCTTAAAAAACAAATATGAAAAAAAATCAGATGACACAAAAACACACGCACACACTAACTCACACTAAAAAGGAGAAAGCATGATAAATCTCACGTTTAATCTCTCTCTAAAGAAAAAAAACAATCTTAAAAAGACACAAAGTTACAATACCGGCTATATATATATTTATATATATAGATATATATATATATTTATATATATATATATATATATATATTTTTATATATATAGAGAGAGAGAGAGAGAGAGAGAGAGAGAGAGAGAGAGAGAGAGAGAGAGAGAGAGAGAGAGAGAGAGAGAGAAGGGTTACTGGCCTCTAAAAACACATAAAAAAACCTTCACCGTGTTTGCTAAGATAAAAAAAAATCCCTAACAAAGCGTGCTCAAGAGGGCGGGCAGAGGCACATCACAGAGAAGAGAAAAAAACAACAAGTAAAAAATAAAAAAAGCCATAATTACAGAGAGAACAACTAAAAAAATGTGTGCTGTCGCTTGAAATAACAGACATAACTTTAATTATCCTCGTACATAAAACTACCGAAAGAAATAATGATGTTTACACGCAGAGGGGAAGGGGGAAGGAGGAGGGGTGGCGATATGAAGAGGAGGAGGGGGAGGGTAAGAGGGGTAGGAGGAGGAGGGGAAGAGGAGGGTTTAGGAGGAAGGGGAGAGATTACACACCCTTACATATTCATCACAGTGGACAGGTATTGACTCACCTGAGCTTTAATTACCTTTCTCATTACCTGTGTGTGTGTGTGTTTGTTGCATTATACATACACACACATACAAACATAAATGCATACATACTCACTGCTCTATAAGCCGACACCCCTCCTCCTCCTCCTCCTCCTCCTCCTCCTCCTCCTCCTCTATAAGCCTGAATGACCTAATAGACAGTTCTGCAAGCACCATAATGATAATCTGAGCCATGTAGGACGACACCTGCGAATTACTAATGGGCGTAAAGGTGTGAGCCGGGGCAGGTGTGTGCGTGGACCGTTTCACCTGTGAGTGTATGTATGTGTGTGTGTGTGTGTGTGTGTGTGTGTGTGTGTGTGTGTGTGTGTGTGTGTGTGTGTGTGTGTGTGTGTGTGTGTGTCTAGGGTGTGTATATTTATGCTTCTAGTGTGCGTGGGTTGTGTCTGGTTTGTGTCTGTGCTGCAGGAGGAGGAGGAGGAGGAGGAGGAGAAGGAGGAGGAGGAGGAGGAGGAGGATAAAGGAGTTGTTTCATTCTGAATAACACTAATGATGTCAAGGAAGGAGAGGAGGAGAAAGAGGAGGATTGTGAAAGGAGGTTGAAGAGAAGGAAGAGAAGAAAGGAGAGAGAGGAGGGGGAGGAGGAGAAGGAGGACAAGAATAGAAGAAGGAAACAAGAAGAAAGAGGAGGAAAAATGGGGCAAATTCACAAGGGAGGATAACTTTAAGGGACTATAATGACAACCCACTTTGGGAGCTGAAGCTTAAATGCAAACAATTTCTCTGACTTCTTATTCAATCTTTTCAGTATTATAATTCTTTTCCTCCTCTCCCGTTTGACTCGCTTTCTTTTTTTTCCTCTTTACGTCTCTCTTTTTCTTCTTTGACCATTTTTTCTTCCTTTTTATCATCTTTCTGCGCTCTGACTTATTTTTTCCCTTTGTTATTACATTTTTTTTCCTCCTCTCCCTTTTGATTCGCTTTCTTTTTTTTTCTTTACGTCTATCTTTTTCTTCTTAGTCCATTTTTCCTTTTTATCATCTTTCTGCGCTGACTTACTTTTCCCTTCGTCATTATAATTTTTTTCCTCCTCTCCCTTTTGATTCGCTTTCTTTATTCTTCTTTATGTCTCTCATTTTTTCTTCTTTGAACAATTTTTCTTCCTTTTTATCATCTTCCTGCGCTGTGACTTGTTTTATTCCCTTCGATATTATCAAATTTTCCTTACTTTCTTTTCCGCCTCTTCACTTTTCTCTTCATCCTCATTTTTCTCTTTTTTTGTGTCGTATTATCTGATCTTGACTTTTTGCTTATTTTTTCCTTTCTTTTTCCCTCTGCACTTTTGCCTCACCTTTGTTTCCTCCTCTTTACTTCTTTCTCTTATTTGGTCAATGTTTCTTTTCTTTCTTTTCGTATCTTTTTCCCTTTTAGTATTTTTTTCTAGTTTCAATTCTTCGCCTGACCTGCCAGACTCACCTTTACCTGCATATCAATCAGGAGGGATTACTTGGCTCAGCACATGTACAGGGAATGGTGATTATGATGCAAACGTGTGTGTGTGTGTGTGTGTGTGTGTGTGTGTGTGTGTGTGTGTGTGTGTGTGTGTGTGTGTGTGTGCAAATCACACACACACACACACACACACACACACACACACACACACACACACACACACACACACACACACACACACACACACACACACACACACACACACAGACAAACATATTTCCCTTTTTCTGATTCATATCACAGAGAAGAAGAATTAATGATGAGGCTGTGTGTGTGTGTGTGTGTGTGTGTGTGTGTGCGAGGCTCAGGTGGCTGTCTGACTTGTGTTATGCAAAGCGTCTTGCTTCATATAATCATCATCATTATCTAGTATTATCATTATTTTCTTTATTATTATTATTATTATTATTATTATTATTATTATTATTATTATTATTATTATTATTATTATCATTATTTTCTTTTCTTCTTTTTTTTTGTTCTTTCTTTCTTGTTCTTGTTCTTCTTATCATTATTATTATTTTATCATTATTAGAATTCATATTTTTACTCATTTGTTTCAGCGGGTTATATATTATTAATGCAGTATATATAAAGTTTAATAGTGTAGTGCATTTTTGTCTCCTCCTCCTCCTCCTCCTCCTCCTCCTCGCCAGACTCTGCATGCCCCGCCGTCTCGCCCTTCATTCCTATCCTTTTAAAGCTCGCGCAATATACGAAATTAATTGACTGTGGACACTAAGTTTTTTTTTTTTCACAAGCGCTCATCAGTGAAAAAATAATTGGTGATGTTGTTGTAAGTGTTGGTCCGGCTTGTTACATCATCACCATCACCGCCATCATCACCAACATCACCATTACTATCATCACTAACATCATCATCACCACCATCACCAACATCACCATTACTAACATCACCATCACCACCATCAGCATCACCATTACTGTCATCACTAACATCACCATCAACACCACCTCGATATAATAAACCACAACTATAGTAACATCACCACTATTTCTCTTTTTCTTCACTTTTTTTTATATCCACATTCTCAAAGTCATTACTACTTCCTTTTCCGATCCTTCTTTTTCCCTTCTCCTTTCTTCCTTTTTCTTCCTCCCTCGTCTTCTTTCACATCTTTTTCCACATCCCCGACTCACCCTCAGCAACTACTAACACATCCTCTTTCTAATCCTCCTCCTCCTTCTGCCATTCTCCTCCCTTCCTATTTTCTTCCTCCTTTCTCTACTCCACCTATTTTTCCACATCCACGACTCATCCTCGGCAACTGCAAACACGTCCTCTTTCCAACTCTCCTCCTCCTCCTCCTCTTCTTCCCTTCTTTTCCTCCCTTTCCTTCCTCCTCCTCTTTCTCTCCCTATCTACAACTCAAACCACGTCTTCTCCCGATGCCTCCTCCTCCTCCTCCCTTTCTCCTTCCGTTTCCCGTCCTTCCCCCAAGCCACAAATCTTTATCAACGACTACAAACTCTTCCTCCTGCTCTCCCTCTTCCCCCTCGCCGCTCCCGTTGCTACTATCGAAAACTTTCCGACACAACTTCCCAAAACTTCCCATAACTTGGTATTCACAGGAAGTGGCGATAAAATGGGCACTTTGGGAGTTCTTCTGAGGTATATTGATCCCCGACTCACCTGTATGGCTTGAGGGGTTAGCGAGGACGGAGCCGAGAGCTGAACATGTAGAGGTAAGGAAAGGAGAGAGAAGGTCGTTGAGAGGGAGTGGGAGAGGAAGAAGGGGAGGAGAGGCAGAGAGGAAGGATGAGAGAGATGGATAAGGAAGGAGAGAAGAATGGAAAGGGAAGAAGGAGGAAAGGAGAGGAAGAAGCAGTAACGAGAATATGGAGAGGAAGGGAGAAGCAACAAAGAGGCAGACAAGAGAGAAGAGATGGATGGAAGAGGAAGGAGGGAAGTATGGGGAAGACAGCAGAAGAGCAAAAGGAGAGAAGGGGAAGGAGGACAAGCAGTAAGGATAACAGGGAGGACTTCGCTGTTTATTCTACTGCTTTGACACCCATGACGAGAACCTTGCGATCGTTCTCTCATCACTGCAGACAAACGCGGCTTCCAAGGTAGGCGAAACAAAGGGGGAGCCAGACTTGCCTTGCCCTCCTCACCTCGCTCCGCCCTCCTTCACCGCCGCCTGCTCCCCGCCCGCCCCAAGGCACCCCACACCCTTTGAATGCGGTCACGGGTCAGGGCGAGGCTGGTTACGCCTTTGACATCAGTTGAGGGGATGGCAAAGAGAGCATTCAACGCCCCACGCGACCACTGAGAGGAAGAATCGGGACCATCATGCGAATCGGTGAATAAGGATGCTTAAGAATACGGTTAAAAGACGAGGAAGACATGATGAGAGATAAAGAGGAGGAGGAAGAGAGTTTGATGATAAAGATGAACAAGAACAGGATTAGAAGAGAGTGAGGACACGGAAGATAAAGAAGAAAGTGATAGTAAAAATGAATAAAAAAGAGAATGAGAAAACGAGGATGAAAATATGAAAGAGATAGAAGAGGAGAAAGACGGAGTGATGATAAAGATGCTGCAAAACAGGATAAGAAGGCAAAGATGAAGACGTGAAAGAGACAGAAGAGAAGAAAGAGTGAGTGATGCAGGGGAAAAGTGAGAGAGCAAGGATGAAGATACGATTTTTTTTATTTTTTTACAACAAAGGAGACGGCTCAAGGGCAACAAAAAGAGTGTAGAGAGAAAAAAAGCCCGCTACTCACCGCTCCCAAATTAGTCAAAAGTAAAGAGTGGCCAAAAGAGAGGTCGTAGATAGCACATAAAGGGATGAGAAGGCGGAGGACCTGGAGGAAGATGAAGCAGCACCAGAAAATATGAGCTAAGATGAAGAACATTGGTGAAGAGCATGAACAGACAGAATGGAGGAAAACGAAAGAAAAAAAAAGTGAGTTAGGAAGATGAAGAAACAAAAACAACAAGAAGGAGAAGGATAAAGAAAATGACAAAGATGAGAAGGAGACTAATAAGACAATAAGAAAATGAAAGATAAATGATGAAGAAAATAGTAAGAAAACAAAGGAAAGTAAAGGAAGGAGGAATACGAAGAAGTAGAAAAGAAAAACAACAAAAACAACAAGAGGGAGGAGGATAAAGAAAAGGACAAAGATGAGAAGGAAAATAATAAGACAATAAGACAATAAAAGATAAATGATGAAGAAAAGAATAAGAAGACCAAGAAAAGTAAAGGAAGAAGGGATACGAAGATGAAGAAGAAAAGAAAAAAAAAACGAAAAACACACCTCGAAATGAAGGATAGGACGACCAACGGAAATAACTACGAAAAAAAAAGCCAAGGAAAGCTGATTACAGGTAGCCAGCAGGTAGAAAACGCCACCCTCGTATAGCTACACATCCTTTCAGGGGGCGGCGGTCTCTGGATCCTCGGCATAGGGAGCAGATACACAACCACAGGGCTATAAAAGTGTGGTCACGACGCCTCATTAGCCACTACCCCAACAGTCCTCTACAAGCCTTGCGTCGAGGGTGTGGCGTGATAAACATCGTATGGAAGGAGAGTTTTACAAGGCCATAAATCATTAGCCGGTGTGGGAGACGCGAGAATGAGAAACTAAGCTTGTGTGAGCACGGAAAAGAGGGTTGAAGGAGAGGACTTCGCAGGGGAAAAAATATTAATGTCTTTGTTTCATAGTAGTTGAGATGAGACATATTTTGACGTCTGAGAAAGAGAAAATGAAGAAAGAGAGATTAAGCTTGTGTGTGCACGGGAAAGGAGAGGAGTTCGCGAGGTAAAAAAAATATTAGTCTTTGTTTTATAGTAGTTGAGGAGAGACATGTTTTTTTAAGGTCTGAGAAAGAAAAAATGAAGAAAGAGAGACTAAGCTTGTGTGTGCACGGAGCAGGGGCGGAGAGAGGTTCAAGGTAAAAAAATGTTAACTTCTCTTTCTTTTTAGGGCTGTTGAGGTGTGACATGTTTTCAGGTGGTGATTTAAGTCCGAGGAGAAAAGTAACGAAAAAAAGGGAGAGCTTGTTGTCCCGGAGAAGGGGGCGAAGGAGTGGGGTTCCGTAGGGAAAAAAAAATGTTTACCTAACCCTCTTTTTTTATAGTGGTAGAGATGTGACATGTTTTGGGGGGTCTGTGATTAATGCTGAGAGAGAGACTGAAGGGTTAGGGACATGTGATAAAGAGAAACAAGGACTACGTGGGCAGAAAAGTGTTGGAGATGGAGGTTGCAGGAAGAAGAAAGAGGGAAAGGCCAAGAAGATGGGTAGAATGCATAAAAGGAGACTTGTCAGCGAAGGGATTGGAGGAAACGGACAGAAAAAAAACACCTCAGACAAACAGACAGACAAGTAAACAAACGCAAAACAACTTCATAAAAAAAAAACACTTGGCAATCACAATTTTACATCTAAGTCTTAAGCCTTCACTAATAAGGTAATAAAACAGCCATAATAAAAAAAAAAACATACAATAAGGTCTGGAGACGGCATAGAAGGAACAGCGACTCAATAATATGAACGATGAGAAAAGTTTAAAGATAAAGAAGACGAAGACTGAGAGAAAAATACAATGAAAAAGAGAGAGAGAGAGAGAGAGAGAGAGAGAGAGAGAGAGAGAGACCTTATTCACGGCTACAAGGGCTGGGAGAACTTAGAACTTGATCCGGAAGAGTATACTTGGAAACCTCGCCGCCCGTCCCCACGAACACAACTCTTGCTAAGCCTCTCGTACTGTTCTCTCGGCCTTCAAGAGTCTTCGTGGCCTCGAGGTCCTCCTTTGCTACTTTGATCCACTACTTCTCTACTTTTTCTCTCTAGCTTTTATCTCTTTTTTTTTAGTCCTACCTTTCTCCTCTACTTCCCTCCTTTTTCTTTTTATCTTTTACCTCTTTTTTTTTTAAGCTACTTTTCTCCCCTACTCCTCTCCTTTGTTTTTGTTTTTTACCGTTCACCTTTTTTTTGTTTTTAGACAGAAGGAAAGTTTATATAGGACGGCATGTACACTTAATAAAAAAATCATCTGACATCAAAAGCACTGACTTACATAAAACCTGAAGTGGAGGAAGTAAGGGAGGGATAATCTACTAAACAGAAGAACGAAAAACATGGAAACAATAATAAAAAAAATCACGTACACTAAAAACAAAAACAAAAAATAAACAACGGCACTCTAAAACCACTGACTTAGATAATACTTGAAGTGGAGAAAGAAGGAAAAGAACGATCTATTAAAATGAACAACGGAAAAGAATGGAAACGAAAAAGAACAAAACAGGAAGAGAAAATGAAGGAGAAAGAAAAACAAAACAAAACCAAGTGCGAGCCGGAAATACAAAACTACTGGAGCGATTAAGCAAAAAACAAAAGAACGAGAACTAGACACAAAGACAGCGAAAAAACAACCAAAAAACACGAAAAAGAACAAAAGAAAACAAAAGAAAACGAAAAAAGGGGAAAAAACAAACACAAAAGCAAGCCCGCGCCGGTAACAAAGCTATACGAAAGTGAATACCCAAACAGAAGAAGGTCGAGAAACGTGAGAGAGAGAACCGTCGGAGCCAGACACAAGAGACAGACGCGAGGAACATAAACATTACACGAAGAGAACAAAGGAGAGCAAACTTGACACACGGGCGAGGAAAAGACGCAAAAAGAGAGATGTCATTTGGGAAGGGGGGAGGGGGGGAGGAGAGAGAGAGAGAGAGAGAGAGAGAGAGAGAGAGAGAGAACAGGCATATCAGTAGACAGACAAACACACACAAACAGAGGCAAAGAGGACACACACACACACACACACACACAGACGGATGGATAGACATACATACACAAACAAAAACAAACACGGACAGACAAACAAACGCAAAACCACAACTTTGGAAAAAAAAAATCACTAGCCAATCCCAAATTTATCTCCCGTACTTCAAACCTTCGTTAATAAAGGCATCAAACAACCATCATAACACACATATACAATAGGATCTCAAATATGCGGCTTGCGGGTCAGGGTCTGGGTAGGTGATCGGATCCCTTCAAAGCGGATCACGGGAGCCTTTCAATAAGAGGGATAATGGAATAAAGGAGGATCGCCGTCCAATCAGCCGCTAAATCTTCCATGCCGGCGGTGACATGACTCGCCGTAGCCAATCAACGGAGGCCTGAGGAAGGGGCAGAGGAGGGGGTGAATGTGGGAGGAGGCGGGAGAGAGGGAATGGAGGAGGGGAAAGGAGTGGAGGAAGAGAAAGAGTGGAAGTAAAGAAAGAGTAAGGAAGTGGCAAAGAGAGTAGTAAGTAGTAAAAGTAGGAATAAGTAGTAGTATAAATTAGAAGCAAGGAGTAAGGAAAAAGTAAAGAAAGAGGGAAGACGAAGGAAAGAGAATGAGTGAAGGAATTAAAGCAGAGGAAAAGGGGCGGGTAGTTAGCAGTGGTTAGTTAATAGGAAGGAGTGAGGAAAAGGTAAAGAAAGAAGGAAGAAAAAGCAAAGAGAATGAGTGAAGGAATTAAAGCAGAGGAATAGGAGCTGGTAGTTATCATGGAAGGAAGGGGATAGAGGTGACGAAGGAAGGGAAGGAAGGGGTGGACGGAGTAAGGGAGTAAGGGAGGGGTGGAATATATGGGAAGGGAGGAAAAAAATAAATGAAATAGTTAGTGAAAAAGAGAAAGGGAGAGGCATGGAGGAAAGGGAGAAGACAACGAGGAGCAATGAAGGAGGAACGGAGAGGTGAAATGTGGAAGCAGAAGAGAAGACAAGAGAAGACAAGATAAGGAAGAGCAGGGAAGGGGAAATGAGGGGAGCGGGAAGAAAAGAAAGAAGAAATGACAAGCAGAAAGAAAAGGAGAAACGGAGAAGTAATGGAGGGAAGAAAGAGAAGACAGGAGAAGAAAGATCAGAAGGAGGCGCCGATATTAAAGTGGTTAGGCCTTAAAAATAAAAGACAGGAACAGTAAGAAAGAAGAGATTGACGGAAAGGGAAGAAAGGAAAGGAGAAAAGATAAGACTGAAGAAGAGGAGGAACGAAAGGTAATATAAGGAGGTAAGGGAGAGAAGACAATTGGAGGAGGAGGAGGAGATACTGGAGACGTTAGACCTTGCAAATAAAAGAAATGTAGAGCAGGAGAGGAGAGATGAGAAGGGAAGAAGACAAGTAGGAAGAAATGGAAAAGGGAAGAAAAGAGGGGAAAGAAGACAAGAGACGGAGAAGGAGATATTGGAGTAGTTAGGCCTTACTAATAAAAGGAAGGGAAGAGAGAGATGGAGGGAGAGGGAAGAAGGGAAAGGGAGGGAAGCATTCACAATTACAATTACTGAATGGAAATTTGTGTGTTACGCGGTGATCTGATCTCGTCTGGAGGGGCTTTGGTTTCTTCCTTCCCTCCTTCCTTCCCATACTCCCTCCCTCTCTGTTTGTCTGGCTCGGAGGAAAGAGGGAAGGAAAGGAAGGATGGTAACAATATCAGTCTGGCTCAGGAAGAAGGAAGAGAAAGAAAGGGAAGGGAAGAGAAGGATCAAGGGAAGGAAGGAAGAGGGGAAGAATTGTTTGGTTATGGAAAGAGGAAGAGATATAAAGGAAAGGGAAGAAAGAGAAGGGAGAGAAGGATCAAGTTAGTAGGATATTGCAGTCTTAAAAGGAGGTAAATAGGTTTAAAGGGAGGGAGGGAAAAAAAGGGGAAAAATAGGAAGTGCTTAAAGGTTAAAAAATAAGGAGAGAAAACTAAAGAAGAATAAAAAAGGAAAATAAAAAAGGAAACACCATCAGTAAATGTTTAAATAGATAGGTATTGAAAGATATAGATAAATAGACAAACAAATACATATATAAAGAAAAATAAAGAACGTAAATCCCACACAAGCAACATGTTCATGGCTGTCTGCGAAGCTCTCCCATTTTCCACTCTTTTTTTTCCACTGTCCTTTCTTACTCTTTCTCTTCCTTTCGTTCATCCTTTTTCTCCTCCCAACTCTCCTTCTCTTTCTCCTTTGCCTTCTTCCCTCCTCCAATTCTCCTTTCTTCCACGTTTCTATCGGTTTTTCCTACTTTACATTCGTTTGACCTTTCTCTCTGTTTCCAGTTTTACTTCTCTTTCCTCCTTGTCCTTCCTTCCTTCCTTCTTTCCTTCAGTCCCTTCCGTCTCTCTCCACAGATTATCCTCCTCTCCTGTACCTCCCTTTCGTTCTTTGTTTCTCTTTTTTTCTCTCCAGACTTCCTAATCTTTATCCATATTATCATTCTCTCTCTCTCTCTCTCTCTCTCTCTCTCTCTCTCTCTCTCTCTCTCTCATTTTCTTCCTTCCTCTCCTTCCTTTCTTTCTTCCTTTCTTCGTCTCTTTCTCTTCTTACAGATCATCATTTTCTTCTGTCTTTCGCTTCTCTTTCTTTCTAGACTTCCTTCTCTTTATCCTTACTATCACTTTCTCTCTCTCTAGTTCTCTTCTCTCTCTCTCTTCCAAGCTCTCCCCTCTCATTTTTCTTCCCACCTGTCCCTCCGCTCCTCGTACGTTGCTGTTTCTTTCCCTGGATTTCTTTTCGCCCTCGAGTTCGGGGAGACGGGGAAGCGGTGGATGAGAAGGCGATGAAAACCCCCGCGCAAGAAGAGCCTCGTTGCCGCTTAAAGAATGCGACTCGCGATGGCAGCGGCGTGTGTGTTTTGCTACTTGAGTCAATAAGGCGACGGGGGAATTAGAGAGAGTGGGTGAGGGAGAGAGCGATAGATAGATAGATAGACAAATAGATAGATAGATTCAGATACGAGTTCAGTAAGGTGATGAGGGAATTTGAGACGGGGATAGATAGATAGATAGATAGATAGATAGACAGATAGATAGATTGAGAGTGTGCTCAATAAGGCGATTAGGGAATTTGAGACGGAGGGAGAGAGGTGGACAGATAGATAAATTGATAGATAGATAGACAGATAGATTGAGTAAGTTCAATGAGGCGATAAGGGAAATTGAAACTGGGGGAAATAGATAAATAGATATAGATAGATAGATCGATAGATAAATGGATGGAATTGAAGAAAGAGAAAAAATGAGATAGGTAAAGGTTAGTTAAAGATATTACTGTGTTTTCTTGAGACATAGATAGATATAGACAAATAGACAGATAGATAGATAGATAGGGAAGTGAAGGAAGAGGAAATACGAGTAAGATAATTAAAGAGTATTTTGAGATATTACTCTTTTTCTTTCGATAGATTGATAGATAGATAGACTGAGACTGAGTTTTAGTTGAGTTGTGAAATTTCGGGAAGAATATTATACCTTTTTTTTTGTAGTTTTCAGAAGATTGAGCGTCGAGGTGAAGTTGGCGAGAGGAAAACTAATAAGAGAATATGAAGTAAGTGGAAAAAATGGAGTGTCAGAGAAACAGACGTGATAGTAAAAAAAAAAAAAAAAAAAAAAAAAAATGTAAGGAAAATTAGAAACGACGAGGAGGAAGAGAAGAAGAAGAAGAAGAAGAAGAAGAAGAAGAAGAAGAAGGAAAGGGGAAGAAAAAGAAAAGGAAGAAGAAGAAGAAGAAGACGAGGAAGAAGAAGAAGAAGAAGAAGAAGAAGAAGAAAAATAATAATAATAATAATAATAATAATAATAATAATAATAATAATAATAATAATAATAATAATAATAATAATAATAAGAGGAAGAAGAAGACGCCGCACGAGAACAAACGAAAAGAACGAGAACAAAAAGAAAAAGAAGAAGAAGATGCGGAGGAGGAGCAGAAAGAAAGGAAGGATAAGTACATTTCTACCACATTCTACCTGGACGTCGTATCTCATTAACCAGGTAAGAACGACTAGAGTAAAGCAACGTAAACAAGACACCTACGTACCACAACATCACTCTCACCACCACCAACAACAACCTTCTCCACCACCAGCACCGCAAGAACACATTAATGGTCAACCAACATTAAAAACACCTGAAGTCACCTAATCAACTCACTAACCAGGTAACAACACATACAGCAAGGTGGGGAAACAAGAGTCTTAAAACACCACGCAGTCTTCATCACCACCACCACCACCACCACTACTACCACCACCACCTCAAGAACACACTGTCAACACACTAACACCTTGAATCAACTCATTAACCAGGTAACAAAACACACAGCAAGGTGGGGAAACTAGCGTCTTAAAACACCACAGTCCCCCATCATCACCACCGCCACGCCACTCACTACAACCTAACTACAACAGCTACACTGACTACACCTTCGTTAGCACCTGGAATCACCTCATTACTCAGGTAACAGCGTGTACGTCAAGGTGGAGCAACAGACGTTTTACACACCACGCCATCACTCGACAACCATCACCACCATCACCAGCACCACCACAACAAAACACTTACGCCACCACTTCGCTCTCTTATCTTTCAACAGCATGACCACTAACGCCTGACTAAACTAAACAAGGGCGTCTTTACATAAACAAAGACTTGAGGTTTATTAGCGCGGATCAATCACTGATGGCAATAGTAGTAAACGAAGCCTTCTCAGCCTTCAATCCTAGGACCAAATGGTAAGCTGAACACGCGCTCCTTCTTTACATAACCAGACGATGTACATTCAGGAACATCAATCACAAACCATCACTCATACCTCGTTGGGAACACTACCACATTACACAACCCTACACAGCACTGCAGACTCCATTACCAGGACCAAACACTAAACTAAACAGTTGATTCATTCTTATTTGCATAACCAGACGAGGTATATTAAGGAACATCAATCACACATACTTCAGGGACGCGGTAGCTGAGTGGTCAGAGTGTCCGCGTCCCTCCCGCCGCGACAAACAAGCTGGCAATTTTTCAGCCATCTCCGAGTGGCCTAAGACTATCCATATACTGCCCAGAAGACTATCTATCAATCCGGACTCTAGATTCTCTCGAAAAGAGGATCAAAGATGAGCTCAGGGGGAAAGAATGATCCAAGCAAGGTGGCGCCACAGTAAAGCACTTGCCAGCACCACAACAGGTCCATCAAGAAAGCCTACATGTGCCATAGACCAAAACGTAAAAAAAGGGGAAAATTAGAAAACTACACAGGAGGCGGAGGGAGGAGGAAAGAGGAAGGAGGAAGAAGACAAGAAACGAAAGGAGGTGGAGGCGACAGGATGAGAAGACGTGGAAGCAAAAGGGAAGAAGTAAGGAGAAGGAGGAGGAGGAGGAAGAGGAGAAGGAAAGCGAGAGGAAGAAAACTCTAACGCCGAACCTTCAATACCAGGACAGAATATTAAACTAAACAAGTGATTCTTCTTTACATAATCAGACGGAATATATCAATTAAGGAACATCAATCAAGAATCACCATCACTACGATACCTCATTAGCAATTCTACAACACTACAGCCTCCAATAGCAAGCCCACAGCCGCCTACATGAGCTAGACAAGATCTCCTTTACACAACCGCAGCCTCAAGCTTATTTATGCAGATACAAAGCTAAAAAACAGGTCCCGAGTTTGCGCTATTCAGTCAACAAGTCCAACTAGCTGTGAACCGCTACTTTTCACCCGACGGGAGGACAAGGCGGGCCGGGGACTCTCACCTCTACTACACCTTCCCTTGGAGTCGCAGTTTATTCGTTTCTCTTCTGCTCCTCATTTCCATCTTTCCTTCATCAGTCAGTGTGAGGGATGACGCAAGCAGGGACGGCGAGAGGAGATGAATGAGGGGGGAAAGAGAGACCAGCTGGGGCGAGGGAACAAGGCAAGATATCACACGCAGGTAGGGAACGATGGAGAGGCGGGAAGACGAAGAGGGAAATTAAAGCAATACCGGAGGAGAGGTGAGAGAAGAACGAGGAGGGATGAGGATGAGGTTGAGGAGAAGAGGAGAAGGAGGAATAAAGATGAAGGTAATAAGGGAAAGCAGGTGTGTGTGTAAGATAAAAAAAAGGAAAGGGGACGGAAAGTGAAGAGTGACCAACCAAGAAAGGAGGAAGAGGAAGAAGTGAAGAAAATGGAAATAAGGAAGAACGGTAAAGGTGTTGAAGGTAAAGAAAACACAGGTGTGAAAGGTATAAAAAGAGTAGGTGAAAGGGGCCTGAAGGACTAACAGCAAGGAAATGAGCGAAAGAATATAAAGGAAAAGGAGGAATAAACATATGTGTTGAATGAAAAAAAAAAAAAAATCATGCACAATTGTTAGGTAAAAAAGAAAAAAGCTGAATGACTGTGAGACGCTTTTTTCGTGGACTGGAAAGAGATGATATAGTTTCTTTTTAACATAAGATGGAGGAACGAGATTGAAGGGACATTATGACACTGTAAGAGAAGGTAGAATAGGGGAAGGTCGAATGGAGAAAGGATGGAGTGTGTGTGTGTGTGTGTGTGTGTGTGTGTGTGTGTGTGTGTGTGTGTGTGTGTGTGTGTGTGTGTGTGTGTGTGTGTGTGTGTGTGTGTGTGTGTGTGTGCTTATGTGTGAGAGAGAGGAAATAGAAGGGGTTAGTGAGAATGAGATGTATGTTTATGAGTGTGTATGTGTGTATATTTTTACGGTAAAGGAGACGGGTCAGCTATATAATAAAACAAGCCAAGTCTATATGAATACTCTCAACATGCTGCTCCTCTATGGAAAGGGAAGGAAATGGTGTGACAGAATAATTTAGTTCCACGGGTGTCTGTCTTCATCCTCCCCTGCTGAAAACTGTTGATAAACCGGGCGTGTGGGAGGAGAGGAAAGGGTTGATCCAAGGCTTTAGAGAGTTAAGAGACGCGGTAACCAGAGTGTGAGTGAGAGATTGGAGGACCTTTGAATATGTGATGGTGGTGGTGTTGGTGATGGTGGTGTTGGTGATGGTGGTGTTGGTGGTGGTGGTGTTGGTGTTGGTGTTGATGGTGGTGTTGTTGTTGGTGATGGTAATGGTGGTGGTGGTAATGGTGGTGTTGGTGGTAATGGTGGTGTTGGTGGTAACGGTGGTGTTGGTGTTGATGGTGGTGTTGATGATGATGTTGTTGGTGTTGGTAATGGTGGTGGTGGTAATGGTGGTGTTGGTGGTAACGGTGGTGTTGGTGATGATGTTGTTGTTGGTGTTGGTAATGGTGGTGTTGGTGGTAACGGTGGTGTTGGTGGTAATGGTGGTGTTGGTGTTGATGGTGGTGTTGATGATGATGTTGTTGTTGGTGTTGGTAATGGTGGTGTTGGTGGTAATGGTGGTGTTGGTGGTAACGGTGGTGTTGGTGATGATGGTGGTGTTAGTGGTGGTGGTGGTGATGGCGTACACAAACTCATATCACCGCTGGGAGGAAGGGAGGGAGGGAAAGGGTGACTCTTTGGCTGTGATGAAAAAAAAAAAAAAAAAAAAAAAAAAAAGATAAATACAAAAAAAAAAGTGTGTACGCTCAGGAAACTATCTTCACTACTCTTCTGTATCTACACGAGCCCATCTACTCTCAGGACCCACCAATCGACCATCTAAACTGCCCTATCATCTTCAACCTTCACCCTCTTCCCTCTCTGCTCCTCTCTCTTCTTCCCCCTCTTTATCTATAGTGCCTGTCTTCTCTCCTATCTACACTTGTTCATCCTCTACGTACAGCTCTCCTATTTCCTCCTCCTCTCTTTTTCTCTATCTATGTTGTTTTCTATTCTCTCCCTCTATCTCTTTTATTATTCCTCTTTTCAATTTATTTCTCGCCCTCTTTCCCTCTCTTTATCTAAATTGCATGTTTTGTCTTCTATGTATCTTCTTCGAATTCATTCCTCTTGTTTTCCTCCTCCTCTTCCTCTTTCTCCTCCTCCTCTTCCTCCTTCTCCTCCTCCTCTTTCTGTCTGTGTCATTCTCTTCCCCTTTCTCTTTCTATCATCGTCTTATCGTCCCTTATCCAATTTATTTCTTATCGTGCATGGTCCACTTCGCTCCTTTTCCTCTTTAGTCGTTCTCTCTCTCTCTCTCTCTCTCTCTCTCTCTCTCGTCCTATTTCTCTTTTTTTTACATCCATATTCGCTATTCCTGTATGTTCTATTCTATTATTTTCTTTCATTTTGTCATCCTCTATCTTTGTTTTTCTCGATTTGCTTCTCTTCTTTTCTTTTCCTTTCCTTTCCGTTCCATTCCATTCCTTTCGTTTGCTTCCCTTTCCTTTGCTTGTCTTTCCTTTCCTTTCCTTTCTTCTCTTCTCTTCTCTTCTCTTCTCTTCTCTTCTCTTCTCTTCTCTTCTCTTCTCTTCTCTTCTCTCTCTCTCTCTCTCTCTCTCTCTCTCTCTCTCTCTCTCTCTCTCTCTCTCTCTCTCTCTCTCTTACTGCGCGTACCTGTAATCACCTTTTCTTCTGCTAATAAATTCTTGAAGTGCGTTACTCCTCCGTACCTCTACTGTGCTAACCTAACTTTATTCTCTCTTTAGCAACGGACTATATGGTATTTTTTTTCGTTAATTTGTTTGATTTACTGTTACATCTACCTTACAGTCTCTTCCTCCTTCTCCTTTTCCTCCTCTACCTTTTCTTTTTTACCTGTAACTTAGCTGTTGATCGTATCTGCCTTTTTTTTTCATTTCTTTCTATTCCGTCTTTTCCTTCTTCCTTTTTTATATCTATTTTTCTTTCATCTACCCCTCCTCCTCCTCCTCCTCCTCCTCTTCGTTCTCTCAATTCTCATTTTGTCTCCTTGATCTCTTAACATTTGGACCATTTCCTTCTTCTTCCTCCTCCATCTATGCTTCCTCTCTTTACCTTCCTTTCATCTTCTTCATTCGTCAAATTACTCTCCTCCTCCTCCTCCTCCTCTTCGTCCTTTCTACCTTGCCTCGACCTCCTTCATTTCCTCCACCATCCCCTTCTCTTCCTTATCCTCCTCCTCCTTCTGCTCCTCTTGTTTCCTCCTCTTCCTTCTCCTCCTCCTCCAGTTCTGTGCCTTGGTCCAATTCCTGTACATCGAGCATTATGCAGTGATTGATAGCGGCAGTAATTTAGTGGCAGGTGGGCAGGGCAGGTGGGCAGGGCAGGTGAGTCTCAAGGTATGCCGGGCCGTCAACGCGAGTCGCACGGCCATAAACTCCGGTGATAGATTAAGCGATAGATTAAACCGAATAATTCATAGGGGAGGAAATGGTGAAGTGTGTGTGTGTGTGTGTGTGTGTGTGTGTGTGTGTGTGTGTGTGTGTGTGTGTGTGTGTGTGTGTGCGTGTGTGTGTGTGTGTGTTGACAGGTATACCTGGGGCCTCTTGTAATGGGTGTCCTATGTCGCGTTTTCCTTCCCCTTCAAAAATGTGTTTCCTTGCGTCTCCCCCCGAAAAAGAAAACGGGAAGAGGGCGGCGAAACCCGATCAGAAAAAGGCCCAAGAAAAATGGGAACAATAACAACAACTGGATAGAGACAAAGAGGCAATTGGACGAAGAGGAGAAAGAGATGGAGAGGGAGAGAGGAAGGGAGGAGGAGAGAGAGAGAGAGAGGTAGAGGGAGAGAGAGAGAGAGTTAGAGTTTCCTTCCTCTCGTTTTCCTTCTCCTATTTCCTCTTCCTCCTCCTTCTCCTTCTCCTTCTTACCTCTTCCCTCTTGCATCCTCTTCTTCTCATCCTCTCACCTCTCATTTCTTGTCTTCCTCCTTCTTCCTCTTTCCTCCTTCCTCCTCCTCCTCCTCCTCTTCCTCTCCTCAGCAACAGACGAGGGACGACTCACCACACTTTCTGTCTCCATTATTCCTCCAAGACACCTCCCTCATCGTCTTCCCTCCTCCTCCTCCTCCTCCTCCTCCTCACCGTTCCTTTCCTCACACTCCCTTCCACTGGCCGTCCCCATCATCATTCTTCGCTTCTTATGCTGTTCCTTTCTGCTTCCATTCCTTTCTGATGACGCTGCAGAAGGGGAGGAAGTGAATATTCTAGTCAGTCTCTCTCTCTCTCTCTCTCTCTCTCTCTTTCTCTCTCTCTCAAGAAATCAAAACAAATATGAGCAAACGAAACTAAAATTGAACCTCCTCAAAAATCCTCTAAAAACTTCTTTCTTCCCCTTTTTAAACCCACCCAAGCGACGCAGGAGACCAAACATGAAAGGGAGTGACAAAGCCTTTACATACGCGCCGCTAAAGCCCCGCCAGAACCACGGAGAGGGCCACGAAGGGGCAGCAGAGGGGTCAGTAACCTCCCGCGGGTGAGACAAGACATATCGTCCTGCTGGTGGCAAGGCCGTAACGAGCGTCTTCTGTCCCGGAACCTCAAAATCCAGACACGTAATGTATTCTGGCATAGGAGGAGAAGGAGGTGGAGGAGAACTAAGTGGCGGAGAAGGAAGAAGAGGGATAAGTGGAAAAGAATGATGAGGAAAAAGAGAAAGAGGAGAAGGAGCAGAAGTTTTAAGTAGAAAGAACAAGACGAGGAGGAAGACTCTGAAAAATGACAATAAGGAGGAGGCGTACGAAGAGATGGATCAGGAAGAGAACGATGTAAAGAAAATAATACACGAGGGAGGGAAGAAGGATGACGAAGAAGATAAAAGAAGGAGGAGAAGGAAAAGGACCATGAAGAAGACGATGAGGAGAAAGTGAGCTACAGGAAAATGAGGAGAACGATGACGATGAAGATAAAAAAAATAAATCAGGATGAGGCAGAAATGAGAACAAACGCGAGGAAGGATAAAACGGCTAAGAGAAGGAGGAGGAGGAGGAAGAGAAGGAAGGAGGGTGTAGAAGTAAAGTGAAGCTAGGAGGAGGAGGAAGAGGAGGAGGAGAAGAGAGGAGAGTGCATAAGGGAGAAGAGTGGAGGAGGAGGAGGAGGAGAAGATGCTACCCTTATGGTCCTGAGGAAACTTAATCTCCCCAGACGGACGATGTGAGGTGACTGCCCTGCCCTGTGTTGTGTCAGGTCCTGTTCGCCTCGTTTTAGAGAGCTTTGTGTTGATTTCTTATGTGTTGCTTCTCTCACCCTTATATACACGCCCTCTCGTCTTCCCTTCGTTCAATTTCTGTTAGTTTTTCTTTTGATTTATATTTTTCCTTATTTTCTTTAGTGTTCACCTGCTCCTACTTTCTTTATTTGCTTCCTACGGCCTATTTTTTGTTTTGTCGTTTTGCATATTTGTTTTATTTCCCTTATTTTCCACTTGTGTTTTTCCTTCTGTTTCTCTTCTACACGTGTTTTAATTTATTCGTCATAGTTTGGTTATAATTCCTTTTCACTCTCTTTTTACCGTCTTGTTTTCTATGCATGTTTTTTTCTTCATTCTTTCTCTTATTTTTCTTTACACTTTCACAAATTATTATGTTTTATCATGTTTCCATTATTTTATTTTCTCAGCGTTTCTTTATGCTGTTTCGTCGTTAAATATTTTCTTCCCCTTATCTCCATCATGTATTTTTTTCCGTTTTTACTTCCATTCTCTCCATTTTGTCTATTATTTTACGAATCGTTTGTTTCCCGTCGAGTTCTTTGACATTTTTCGCCTTCAATATTAGTGTTCTTTTCTTTTAATGTCCGTCTGTCTGTGTCTCTGTCTATATCTGTTTCCCACCCCCTCCACCCCCCTCCTCTCTCTCTCTCTCTCTCTCTCTCTCTCTCTCTCTCTCTCGTCCCTGCGCATACAAAAAGGTATCGATTCGTGAGGGTATTTTTAGCTCCCAAACACACACACACACACACACACACACACACACACACACACACACACAGATCCCCCGCCCCCCCCTTCCTCCTACCCATGAAGTACTGAACATTGTCTATTCTCAGGTGTTTACAGGGGCAGGTGTTTTCCCACAATACCTGAGAGCCCTTCTTGGTTCACCTGCTGGGAAAGTAATCACGAGCACACACCTGGAGTCACGTGTTTGGCGGGATAACGAGAAGCAAACACGGCGAAGAAAGGTAACGTGTGTAACGAGATGTTCAACGTGTTTTTTTTTTTTTTGCTCACTTTTCGATTCATGAACAAGCGAACTGCGTCTGGGTATGTGTTTCCCATTACAATGAAGTGAAGTGCGTGTTTGGCTTTCTGTCTGTCTGTCTGTCTGTGTATCTGTGCCTGTCTATGTCAGTTTACCTCTGCGTCTGCCTCTTTCTTTCTGTCTGTCTGTCTGTCAACCTGTCTGTCTGTTTGTCAATTGCTATACGTCTGTGAGTACACCTCTCTCTTTTCCGTGTATGTGTGTGTGTGTGTGTGTGTGTGTGTAGTATCTCTCTCTCTCTCTCTCTCTCTCTCTCTCTCTCTCTCTCTCCTGATCGCCGCTAATCTACACCCGTGGCCCCTACACCTGACGGACCGGTTCATCAGCGTGTGACTCACCTGGGTCCGTTGCTACCTATGGGCACTCCTGATGATGCCGATGATGATGATTGTACCGCCAGAACTAGTACGGGAAGCCCCTCTCTCTCTTTCTCTTTCTCTCTCTCCCTCTCTGGCACACACTTCCTCTTTGTTTTTTTTTCATTGCCCTCTCTGTCTTTTTTTTGTAATTCGCTTTCTCTAACACACACTCCCTTTTTCTGTTTTCTTTATCAACCTCTCTCTCTCTCTCTCTCTCTCTCTCTCTCTCTCTCTCTCTCTCTCTCTCTCTCTCTCTCTCTCTCTCTCGCTTCTCTTTATCACCCTCTTTCCCTCTTTGTTTTGTTTTATCTTCATGTTTTCATATTTCTCTATTTTTGTCTCTACTTTTCTATTTGAGAGAGAGAGAGAAAGAGAGATGAAGGGAGTATAGTTTTAGTTGAAGGAGGAATGGTAAGATGCAGTTCCAGTTCTCTCTCTCTCTCTCTCTCTCTCTCTCTCTCTCTCGCATCTGGGTGATGTCAAGGCAGATCCACGCTTCATTATATTCACCTAACAGCCACTTTGGGAAACACTTCAGCCTGCAATGAGAGGGAAGGAGCATTGCCGGGCCGCCCTCATTACTGCAACACTGTCTTCCGTATTCAGTAACACACGCAACACAGAAGTCAACTTATACACTGAATAACACGAATATGACCCTCCTTATTTAATTATACTCACAGCAACACACAACCACACGTCAACTTATACACCAAATAACACGAATATGATCCTCCTTATTTAATTATACTCAGAGCAACATTAACACAAACACACACATACATACTTTACTCGCTATTAAAATCCTCTGCCAACACTGCAACACAACTATATCATCACATTAAACAAGATCAAAACAACACAAAAAAAGAGGCAAACAAACCCTGAGCCTAAACTATCTTCATCTTTCTTACTCTTTACATCGATATTTCAAAGCACTCAAACTCACTTCTTCACATTTATCAACTATACACCTAACATATTGTCCTCCTCTTCCTCCTCCTCCTACTCCTCCTCCTCCTCCTTCTCCGCCACTGCCACCGCCATTAGCATCATCATCATCATCATCGTCAGCATCAGGAGAGAGTGGGTCGGGGCAGGGTGGGAGTCGCGAGATAAGGCGCGACAGAGATGCAGGTGAGATATGCATAAAGACCAGGCTGTTATCTGACCCCTGTGCCGCTGATGCCCCCAATGCGCGCTCGACAGGAACAGACAGCCCCCATTCTCTCTCTCTCTCTCTCTCTCTCTCTCTCTCTCTCTCTCTCTGAAGTGTAAAAGTTCACGAGTTAAGCCTTGCAAAGGAGAGAGAAAGGTGAGGAAAAGGGGAAAAAGTAGGATAATCTTGCAGTACTTTTTTCCACTGACCTCACTTAATCCTGCCCATCTTCCTCCTCCTCCTCCTCCTCCTCCTCCTCCTCCTCCTCCTCTGGGGATGTGAAGAGAGAAGAGATAGAGAGATAGAGAGAGAGATAGAGAGAGAGAGAGAGAGAGAGAGAGAGAGAGAGAGAGAGAGAGAGAGAGAGAGAAACCCAGCCCACTCCTTGTTAATGGATACGGATCTTCTGAAGTGACCAGGAGCGTGAAGTTGTTTTTTTCGCCTTCGTTCTGGGACTCCCGAAGGACGTCTTTCCCTTGACACTTCCTTCGCCCGGGACGTCTAAATGTAGCCTCGGATGAACTCGACTCAGAAAAAACGCAAAGAAATGAAAAAGTTGGCCAAAAATACATGAAAAATCTCTTTGAATCTTTGGTCGGTATTATGATATTTTCGCTTCTCACATCAGCTATTTTTATAGGCCGTTTTCTGTTTAATAATTCTTAGTACAGCTTCTATTCTTTCTCCCTTCACTTCTTCTTTTCACTTTTACATAGTGGAAAAAAATAAAACTGTACTTTCTTTTTTCACTCACAAAAAATAAAACTGGACTTTCTTTCTTCACTCACAAAAAATAAATCTGGACTTTCTTTCTTCACTCACAAAAAACAAAGCTGGACTTTCTTTCTTCACACACAAAAAAACAAAACTGGACTTTCTTTCTTCACTCACAAAAAACAAAACTATACTTTCTTTCTTCATTCACACATAAAAAAATGGACTTTCTTTCTTCACACACACACAAAAAGGATACATAAACCTTTGAATAATACACCTGAAAACGATAACTCTCTCCTATTTCTGTAGAACCTTCCTCTTGAACTTACTCCAAATCACACACACACACACGATAAGAGATAAAAGTAAAACCTAATAACTAATCTTGCAAAATCATAAAAAGACCTCCGTTTCAGCCCAGCAATTGGGTAGCGATTTTCAGCTATGATGACTCTGATTTCCTTTTGGTTTCTGGTGAATACATGGAGGGAAGCGAGGGGACCAGAAACCGTGTCAAGCATTTTAGATATAACCGTTCCATTCAGCGCTTGTCTCGTTGCCATAACACGGAAGGGAGGGAGCGTGTGGCCCTAACATCACAAAAACATATTAGATACGCATATGTAGTCTCCTTGTAGCTCCCTATCAACGTGTTTTCGTCACTATCATTATTTTTTTTCCTTTCCTGCGGAGTTCTATAAATGTCACAACCTCAATAACCAACATCACCGTAACACTGAAATATAATACAACATCTCCTGCTCCTCCTCCTCCTCCTCTTTCTCTTTCAGTTTCTCTTCCTCTTCCTCTTCATACATCTTCATGCATCCTCTTACCCTTCCGTCGCCTCTCCTACTTCCTCCTGATACGATTTCTCCTCTTCCTTCAATCCTTCAATTCCTCTTACTTCCTTTCACATACCAATCTTCCCTACGCTTCAATACATTCCCTTTCCCTCTCATCCTTTCCCACCTCCACCCCTCCGTAAAACATCCTCCTTCACCTGTTTTCCAATATCCTCTCTCTCTCTCTCTCTCTCTCTCTCTCTCTCTCTCTCTCTCTCTCTCTCTCTTCCCCTCCCTTTCCTATCTTTATCCTCCTTTCTCATCCTCTGGTATCCATTATTTCACTCTCTTCTCTCTTTTTTCCTCTACCATACCCCGCACATATTCCTCTCTCCTCCTTTCCCCATCCTCCTCTCTCATCTCCTCTTTCTCTTTCTCCCGTTTACTCTCCTCCGCATTTTCCCTCTTCTTCATCTTTTCTTCTATGTGTATACTCGTAACATTTATTAAAGGTGTTCTTCCCCTTTCCTTTCCTTGATTCATCTGTGCTCCTCTCCTTCCCCTCTCTCCACCCTCAAAACACATTCCTCTCTCCTCATATTTGCTTTCCCTATTGCTCTCTTCCCTCTCCCCTTCCTCTCCCCTCCTACTTTCCCTCTCCCTTCTCTCCACTTTCCCTCCCAGCTTGGCTTCGTGCCCCGCCATGCTACAGAATATAAACGCCAGCAGCGAACAATAATATAAATAACAGAGCCAAAGGTTAATAAATATCAGAAAAAAACAAAGGAACAAATGAGTCTCTACTGTACCTTCCAACCCAGGTGAGTTACTATATTACAGGTGGGTGCAGGCGCTAAAGTCTTTGTTTGGGTCGAGCTCTCTCTCTACCCGCGGTGTTTACCTGAAAAGATTAAGATCCCTAGATTAGTTTTAGTGGCAGAAAAGGGTATAAACAGGTATTTAAGTTTTTTTTTTGTGTGTGTGTGGTGCATTGAGAGGATTGTGGTGTCTCTCTCTCTCTCTCTCTCTCTCTCTCTCTCTCTCTCTCTCTCTCTCTCTCTCTCTCTCTCTCTCTCTCTCTCTCTCTCTCTCTCTCTCTCTCTCTCTCTCTCTCTCTCTCTTGTAGTGTGTGTGTATGTGTGTGTGTGTGTGTGTGTGTGTGTGTGTGTGTGTGTGTGTGTGTGTGTGTGTGTGTGTGTGTGTGTGTGTGTGTAACATTCCATTAATATCCAAAGTAACAGTTGTGTAGAGTTATCTACTTCAAACACAAACACACACACACACACACACACACACACACACACACACACACACACACACACACACACACACACACACACACACACACACACACACACACACACACACACACACACACACACACACACACACACACACACACACACACACACACACACACACACACACACACACACACACACACACACACACACACACACACGTCAGCTGAAGGACATGAGCTGGGAATTGCATGTCTTAAAGGAAAAGAAAGAGAAAGGGAAGAAGAGGAGAGGAGAAGGGGGGAGGGAGGGAGGGAGGGAGGGAAGGATAAAAGGCAATGATGGTGGGAGGGAGGGAGGGAGAGAGAGTGAGAAAGAATCAAAGTGAAGGGAAGGAGAAAAGAAACAGAGCGAGGAAGAAAAAAATTGGAGGCGAAATTGAGAAAGGAGGAGAGAGCGAGAGAAGCAGAGGGGAGGAGGAGGAGGAGGAGGAGGACCAAATGGAAGGAGAAGAGAGGAAAGAGCAATTTGGTTTGAGGGAGAATTCAGAGTGAGGTGAAAGAAGAAACCGCACTTAGGGCAGGAAGAGGAGGAGGAGGAGAAGGAGGAGCAAAGAAGGAGGATAAAAAGAAGGTGAATAAAGGAAGAAGCAGAAGAAAGAAGAAGGAGAAGAAGAAGGAGAAGACGAAGAAGACGAAGACGAATGAGAAGACGAAGAAAAAGATGAGAAAAAAGAAGAAAAATAAAAATAAAATAGAAAAAAAGAAGACGAAGACAAAGAAGAAGGAGAAAAAAGGAAAGTGGCTTACTTCTCAGACGCTGCATAAAGAAGAGGAGCCTGCCAAAAAAAAAAAAAAAAAAAAAAAGCGAAGGAAAGTGAAACCGTCAAGAGAATTAAGAGAGAGTGAACCAGACGATGCTGAGGGCACACACGGAGGCGGCGCTGCACGGTAATTCTTTCAGGAGCCTTTTTTAACATTTCTCTGCCGGAAGGAGCATCTGCAGGTAGTTATGTAGTCACAGGGGAGAGACAGATGAGAAATAGAGGAACGTGAAATAGGGAATATACGGAGAAAAGGGAGAAGACGAGATATGCGACAGGGGAGAGACAGGGCGGGGAGAGACAGAGATGAGAAAAAGAGAAAATTGAAAAAGAGAATAAACAGAAAAAGGGAAAAGAGGAGATATGCGACAGGGGAGAGACAGAGATGAGAAACAGAAAAGTGAAAAGGAGAATGAACGGAGAAAGGGAGAAGACGAGATATGCGACAGGGGAGAGACAGAGAAGGTGAATAAAGGAAGAAGCAGAATAAAAAAGAAGAAGCAGAAGAAAAAAGAAGAAGAAGAAGAAAAAGAAGAAGACGAAGACGAATGCGAAGATGAAGAAAAAGATGAGGAAAAAGAAGAAAAATATGAATAAAAAACAGAGAAAAGTGAAATAGAGAATAACAGGAGAAAGAGAGAAAACAAGAGATAAGCGACGAAAAAGGGAAAGAACGGAGGATAAAACAGAGAAAGGGAAGAGAAAAGAAACACGTAGGAGATAAAGGAGAACGGAGGATGAAAAGAGGAAGGGAAAAAGAGAAAAAAAGACAGGGCGGGATAGAAAGAAGAAAGGAGGGATTAGACATTAAAGAAAGAAAAAGAGAAATAAAGACAAAGAAACACTAATTAAAAATCTGAGAAAGGGAGAAGAAAAGAAAACAGAAAACAAAAGAGAAACAGACAAAAGAGAATCAAAAGAAGAGGATACCAAAGAGAGGACAAGAGGAAAAAGATGGCAAAGGGAGAGGAAGAAACAGAGGCAAGGTATTAGGAGAGAAACATTAGAGAGAAGAAAAGCAGAGAAACACGAGAACTTAACGAGGTGGAGAGGCGCTTGGCACAGGACACGGAGAGCACAAGAATTAGTCATACCAACCACTCAGACTGACATAATTTTTTCCTTTCTGGCACGGAGGAAAAAGATTATTATTTCCCTCTGAAAGGATGAGGAGAAAAGACTCGAGTTGGAGATGTTAGGAAAATGGGAAAAGGAGAGAGAGAGAGAGAGAGAGAGAGAGAGAGAGAGAGAGAGAATTATGCAAAACTTACTAATGAGACTTTGAATGTTACAGTCTTGAACCCATTGTGTGTGTGTGTATGTGTGTGTGTGTGTGTGTGTGTGTGTGTGTGTGTGTGTGTGTGTGTGTGTGTGTGTGTGTGTGTGTGTGTGTGTGTGTTCACCTTGACGCCGACCTCCTCACCTACTTACCTGGCCAAGCGAAACTCACCTGTCCCATCAGGCGTCAGGTGAGCCCTACTGATCAGCCGTGAGGGTGGGGAGAGGGAGGGAGGGAGGGAGGGAGGAAGAAAGGGAGAGTGAAGGAGAAGGGTGGGGAGGTCGGGAACGTTAGGCAGCTAGGTAGAAAGAAAGGAAATGAGAAAATAAGAAAAGGAGAAAGGAAGGAAAGGTGGAAAGAAAATAAGGAGAAAGGGAAGGAGAAAGGGAAAGGAAAATGGAAGAGAAGGGAAGCAAGGAAGAATGAAAATGGAGAAGGGAAGGAAGATGTTGAAGAAGTAGACGAGGGAATGGAAGATATGGAATGAATGAGAGAAATGGTTGAGAAAGAGAAGAAAGGAAGAAGGTCTATAAATGGAGGAGGAGAAGGAGGAGGAGGAAACGAAGGAGGAGGCGCCATAAGACTTTACTCCTTCTATTACCCTCCTGGTGATTCTTTCCTACTTTCTCTTTCTCTCGCCCTCCTCTTCCTTCCTCAATAGTTCCTTCCTCCCTTCTTTACTTCTGTCATCTGTCTCTTCCTACCTCTTTCCCTTGCCTTCCTTCCTCAGTAATTACCTCCACTTCCCCCTCCTTTCCTATCTCTCTTTCTCCTTCCTCGGTGATCCCTTCCTTCTATCTCTTCCCTTGCCTTCCTTCATCAGTAATTACCTTCACTCCCCCCTCCTTTCCTACCTCTCTTTCTCCTTCTTCCTTCCTTCTATTTCTCCCCTTGCCTTCCTTCCTCAATAACTCTCGTCTCTTCTCAAGTCCTCCTTCTACTCCTCCTTCATTTCCTTCTTTCTTAATCTTGCTCAAAGCTCTCCTGGCCAACTGCTTCGCTCATTCAGTCTTCTCCTCCGGGGTTTACGGCTCGGTTGCCTTCCCCTTTACAGGCTGGCACGACGCAGAAACGCTGGTCAACACGTCGTCTTCCTACACTAAACGCCGCGGGAGTTCGTGGAATGCGGAGCTGACGCGAGCACGGATTGTGGTGATGAAACTCTTGCACGCGTGGAAATGATGCAACTTCCAGCAACACAGAAACAAGCACAGACACATTCGAAGTAGTGGTAGTAGTAGTAATAGTAGTAGTAGTAGTAGTAGTAGTAGTAGTAGTAGTAGTAGTAGCAGCAGTAGTAGTAGAATTGGGAACACTGTAGGAAAGTAGGAAAATAAGGAAAATAAGTAAGAGGTGGATAAGAAAAAAAAAATAATCAAGAATAATCGGAGTCCCTTACACAATGCTTTGCCTGATCCTTTTAGTCCTGCCCGGGTCACGAGGTTTGCTCTTAGTCAAAACGATGTTGCTTTTAATCCCATGAATTTTTATACGACACAATTCTCACGATGTTTTCTTCCGTCGTTGACAAATATAAGGAATCAGTTACCCAATGAGCTTGTCCTTTCTGCAGACATTTCTACATTTAAGTCTCGTGTGAATGTTTTTTTTTTTTAACAGTAATTTTATTTTTCATCCTTTTGGCTTTGACTGGAAAGTTTCTTAAATATTCGTTGCCTTTGTCTCTCCAGTAGCTTTTGGTATTTTGTGTTGTTCATACTGTTGAATCTGCACCTTGGAGGGAGGCTTTGGTAGCTTATCATAATAATAATAATAATAATAATAATAATAATAATAATAATAATAATAATAATAAAAACGTTTAGAGAAAGTAAGCAGAAAATAAATAGTTGTAGTAGAAGCAGTAGTATCAGCAGCTCCACTTCATTATGCAAACCAGATTATCTTAGCAGTGCAACAGGAGACTCTGATTTGCCTTCCTCTCTCTCTCCCTCTCCCTCCCTTCTTTCCCGGCAGTATGAGCCTCGAGAAGTAAGTGGAGGCTATGAACATGCCCCTTGCAGCCTGGAGGGGAGCGATCCACATAAACCAAGGCGGAGAGGATACTGTGCCTTAAGGAGCTGGAGTGCATGAGGTCTGTAGGAGGCGCTGGGAAGACTGCATGAAGGGGAACTGTTTGTAGGAGGAAAGGGAGAGAGGGAATATTTTGCTTGGACACACACACACACACACACACACACACACACACACACACACATACACACACACACACACACACACACACACACACACACACACACACACACACACACACACACACACACACACACACACACACACACACACACACACACACACACACACACATAAATACACACACAAACACACACATATTCAAGGTAAAGCAAATTAAAAGGGAAAGTAATGAAAATAACACCAAGAAGCACTCACATATTTACTCTCTCTCTCTCTCTCTCTCTCTCTCTCTTCTTTTTTTCTTTTGTTTCTCTCCTTTTTCTTTTAATCTTTTCTTTCACTTCTTTTTCTTCACACCTTTTTTTTTCTCATTTCTTCTCTTCCTTCTCTTCTCCTTTCTCTCCCCTTTCTTTTTCCGTTTTTTTTTTATTTACAGCAAAGGAGACAGTTATTTCTCTTCTTTTTTTATTTTATCTTTTCTTTCTCTTCTTTTTCATTATATCTTTTTTTTCTTTTCCTTTCTCTCTTCTCTTCTCTTCTCTTCTCTTCTCTACTCTTCTCTCTCCCTCTGGCAAAAGGCGCCGTAATTAAGGGTACAAAAGCTCGCAATCAGCCGCCCGCCTCGCTATTAGCCCCACGCCATAATTAGCAGGCAAAATAATAATATTCAGACGGCAAAATATCACGCAGAAAAATTCTCCACGAGCCGCGGGAAATAATATGTGACGCAATTCCTCGATTTTTCTCCCTCCGTGATTTCCCACGCCGATGTAGGTCAGCTGGAAACCCTCGCAGAGACACGTGCAGGTTAGGAAAGACAGACACACCCACACACCCACAAGCAGAAGGAGGAGGAGGAGGAGGAGCTCGCAAAAACACGTTACAGGTTAGGAAAGACAGACAGACAGACAGACAGACAGACAGACAGACACACCCACACACACAAGTAGGTTAAGAAAGGAAGGAGGAGGAGGATGAGGATGAGGAGGAGAGACAGGAGTTATTTTAAGGAATGAGGGCGAGGGAGAAGAGATAGAGGGAAGGAGTTACTGAGGAAGGAGAAAAAGAGGAAGGTAAGAAAGGAGGGAGGAGTGAAGGGAAATGGTAAGGAAGGACACACACACACACACACACACACACACACACACACACACACACACACACACACACACACACACACACACACGCAGGTGAAGCAATATGGATCATGACACGTGTGGAGGCAGTATTGCGCACCTGACTTTGATGAATAAATAATAAAAAAATAATGAAAAATAAATAATGAAAAATAAATGGCACTCTGTAATATACGTGAAGGTCATCTCGTACACACTGAGGGAGTCAAAGGCATAAATAAACACTCGTACTTAATACTTCTTCAATATTTTCTTTCCCTCTCCATTACCTAACCTGACCTAACCTAGCGTAATCCAACCCAACCCAACCCAATCGAACCCAACCCATCCCAACCCAACCGAACCGAACCCAACCTAACCTAACCTAACCTAACCCAACCCAACCCAACCCAACCCAATCGAACCCAACCCATCCCAACCCAACCCAACCCAACCGAACCCAGCCTAGCCTAACCTAACCTAACCTAACCTAACCCAACCCAACCCAACCCAACCGAACCCAGCCTAACCTAACTTAACCTAACCTAACCCAACCCAACCCAACCCAACCCAACCTAACCGAACCCACCCTAACCTAACCTAACCTAACCTACCTTTTCCTTCTGCCTTCTCTTTATCCTTCCCATACTGTATTCTTCATTATCTTCCTTCTCTTCTCCATTTCTCTTCTTCCTTTCTTTCCTTCCCTTTTCCCTTTCCATAGTCTATATCTTCAATATCTTCCCCTCCTCCATTTCCCTTCTTCCTTTCTTTCCTTCCCTTTTTCCTTTCCATACTCTACATCTTCAATATCTTCTCCTCCTCCATTTCCCTTCTTCCTTTCTTTCCTTCCCTTTTCCCTTTCCATACTCTACATCTTCAATATCTTCTCCTCCTCCATTTCCCTTCTTCCTTTCTTTCCTTCCCTTTTCCCTTTCCATACTCTTTACCTTCAATATCTTCCCCTCCTCCTCCATTTCCCTTCTTCCTTTCTTTCCTTCAATTGTCCCTTTCCTTACTCTATGCCTTCAATATCTTCCCCTCCTCCTCCATTTCACTTCTTCCTTTCTTTCCTTCCCTTCCGTTTTGCCTTCCCTTTTCCCTTTTCCATACTCTTTACCTTCAATATCTTCCCCTCCTCCTCCATTTCACTTCTTCCTTTCTTACCTTTCCTTCTCTTTCTCCATCCCTTTTCCCTTTTCATACTCTACACCTTCAATATCTTCCCCTCCTCCTCCATTTCCCTTCTTCCTTTCTTTCCTTCAATTGTCCCTTTCCTTACTCTATGCTTTCAATATCTTCCCCTCCTCCTCCATTTCCCTTCCTCCTTTCTTTCCTTCCCTTCCGTTCTGCCTTCCCTTTTCCCTTTTTCATACTCTTTACCTTCAATATCTTCCCCTCCTCCTCCATTTCACTTCTTCCTTTCTTTCCTTCCCTTCTCTTTCTCCTTCCCTTTTCCCTTTCCATGCTCTACACCTTCAATATCTTCCCCTCCTCCTCCATTTCCCTTCCTTTCTGCTTTCTCTTTCTTCCCTTTTTCCTTACCATACTCAACTCCTTCACTACCTCCTTTCCCTTCTCCATTTTCCTTCTTCATTGCTTTTCTTCCCTTCCGATTTACCTTCTCTTTCTATCCTTCCCTTTCTCCTCACCGTTCTTTCGTCTCCCTACTTCTTCCCTTTTGGCACACTTTAATTCCACCTTTCCTTAAGTTCTACTCACACGTTCAGGTAACATCCCACAATAAAGCTTGAAGGGGCAGAGACGAGAATGCAGAAATTGGCTATCGGTATATTATTAAAAGAAATACATAATAACCCAATGAGAAAGTGAAAAGGAATGCAGGAGGGAAAGTATTGATGAGTGGATGAGTGACCAGGTAATTTATACAGGTGTGAGCGGACGTGGCGCCACAGAGATCCATCACAAATCACCTTAAAGACAAAGACGCATCGGTAAATAGATTCAAGTCGAGGGTTTGTGTTTGTTCACGGGGGATTAAGTTGCTTCGATCCCCTTCTGCGGCCACTAGACAAAGGTGTTAAAGGCGAGAGTCGGTCTGGGGCGAGCCTGGCAATGAGAGACAACGCCGATTTGGGGAAGGTAAACAGAATATCACACCCACACCGGGGAACGTTGACTTAATTATGCGTCTGTGCTGATAAAGGATAATTAGTATGAGTGTAAGATGCGGAGACCTTTAGGAATGACGTAGAGAAGACATAGAGGGGAAAATAGTAAGATACAGTTGATTAATGAAGGATAATGACGCAAAATACTAGTGAATATGAGTGTAGGACGAAAAGGAAAAAGGAAAGAAAAAGGAATAACTACAAAATAATGACGGAACATGATAATTAGGAAGAGGAGGACAGAAGGATGATGAAGAAAGGGATGAAGGAGGATAAACAAGACGCCAAAGAACTAATGAATTTGAGTGTAGGACGAAAAGGAAAAAAAAAAAAAGGAATAACTACAAAATAATGACGGAACATGATGATTATGAGAAAATGCAGGAAGAATAGGTACGAATGATGATGAAGAAAGGGATGAGGGAGGAAGGAAGCGAAAAGCAATGAAGAATATTAGGATAGAAAGGAAAATCAATAGAGGGTGAGAATAAACTGGTGTATGAAAAAACGTAATGGTAAATAGAATAACAAGGGAAGGGAAAGTAGGAAGATAACGAAAGGAGGAAGGAGGAAGTAAGAACAGAATGAAGGGCGAGAAGAGGATGAATAAAGCAAAATTGAGCAAAAGAAAGAAAGAGAAAAAGTGGATGTGAGAGAAAAAGAATGTGATGAGGAGGAAAATAAGTTACACGACGTTGGAATATAGATGAGAGAGAGGAAGAGAAAGGAAGGGAAACAGGAAAATAGAAAAAAGAGGCAGAAGAAAGAAAAAAGAAAGGGTAGAAGGAAATAAAAGATGGATATGAGGAAAAGAAAAAAAATAGGTTAGGGAAAGTAAAGAAGATAGGGAAGGAAATAGGTATGTTGGAAAGCAATTAAAAAGATGAGGACAGACAAATTAAAGAAAAGGAAGAAATATAAAAGAAGAGACGGATAAAAGAAATAGAAGGAGGAAAATAATGAAGAAAAGACGGACATGAGAAAAAAATTATATAGAAGGTAGAAAAAACGGATAGAAAAAAAATATAAAGGAGAGAAAAAGAAGGGAAGGCAAGCAAAGAGGAAAGATGAGAAAAAGCAAACTATACAAAAGGAGGAAAGTAGGAAAGAGAGGAGAAAAATAGATAACGAAAAGTGGATATCTGATAGAGAAAAAATACGTTAGGAAGGCATGAGGAAAGTGGAGAGAGGCAAGCAAAGAGGTGAAGTAGGGAGAAGCTGCAGGAAGATGTGTAGGAGGCGAAGCAAGAGGAAGAGGAAGAGAAGGAGGAGGAGGAAGAGCAGAAGGAGGCTTGTAGAGAGTAGCGATAAGTTAGGACACGAGGCATAAACTAGAGAGGCGAGATAATAGAGGAAGAGGAGGAGGAGGAGGAGGAGGAGGAGGAGGAGGAGGAGCAAAAACAGGAGTAAAGAGAAAAAGAGAAGGTGGAAGTGAGAAAAATTATATTCATTAAGACAATAAAAGTTAGGAAAAGTAAGAGTATGAGGAAAGTGAAGAGAGGGGGGTAAAAAAGTGAGGTAGGGAGAAGAAGACAATATAGCAAAAAACAGGAGTAACGTGAAGAAGAAAAGGTGGATGTGAGAAAAATTATATTCATTGGGAAAACAGAAATTAGGAAAAGCAAAGAAAAGAAAAAAAGGTCAAGGAAGTAAGGCAAGCAAGCAGGCGAGGTGAGGAGCGGCAACACGCACTCTCTCATCTGTATTAGTAATGGTGCCCCGGGGTCACGCAGGTGTCATTAGCGGCGTTAATTTACCTGCAAACATTCGTCTTGCGTGTGCTTACCTGACCAAGGGTGGGTGGGTGGGGGGTGGGGTGGGGTGGGGTGGGGGGCATATCAGTGTTTGTGATTGGCTGCGTGTTGACCAGCCAGTGTTTGTCTCTCTCTCTCTCTCTCTCTCTCTCTCTCTCTCTCTCTCTCTCATGATTGAAAGAGAAGAGAGAGAGAGAGAGAGAGAGAGAGAGAGAGAGAGAGAGAGAGAGAGAGAGAGAGAGAGAGAACCCACCCCCCTACACACACACACACACACACACACACACACAGCCGTCGTGCAAACCCTGATCATTAAAAACGAATATTATGCAAATTTATGATCCTGGCAAACATTATTTTAACTCGAAACTTGACATATCTTCATTTTCATTATATTTTCCCGCTTGAATTTGCATATTTTTCATTTTCTGTTAGGATGTATTTAGAAATTCTGAAGTATACGTTATGTTCGCTAATAGCATACGCGCACAAAGAGAAAAAAATTACATTGTGAAAGTTAGTAAAGAGAAATACATATTACTGAGTATTTCCACACAAGGCAAATAACTTAAAGAAAAAGAAAACAGAAAAAAACAAAGAAAATAAACGAAGTAAATGGATAACTAATATAAAAGGGGTAGATGTGTAGAAGGCGAAGCAGGAGGAGCATGAAAAGAAAGAGAAAGAGGAAGACCAGAAGACGCTGATGAAGAGGAGAAGGAGCAGGAAGGTGTGTAGGAGGCGAAGCAAGAGGAAGAGGAAGAGGAGGAGGAGGAAGAGCAGAAGGAGGCTGGTAGAGAGTAGCGATAAGTTAGGACACGAGACATAAACTAGAGAGAGAGACAAGATAGTAGAGGAGGAGGAGGAGAAGGAAGAGGAGGAGGAGGAGGAGGAGGAGAGTTGATCACAAGAGGATCCACTATATTTCCTCTCCCTCCCGCCCGGTCCCCAAACTACATCGCGCGCTTATCTTCCCTTGATAGAAAGTAACGACGTGGATAAGAAGGCGACTTTAAAGAGAGAGAGGAAGTCGAGAAAATTGAATATGTTGAAGGTGAAGAACAGAAAGCTGAAGGCAAAGAGTAAAGGCGAGAGAAAGTTTGAGATAAGTAAATAAAGTAAGAAGTGATATTTGTGTTTTATTAGAGAGAGATAGAAAGAAAAGGAGAGAGAGAGAGAGAGAGAGATGCTTTCGTATGTGTCAATAAGCAGAAGAAAAAACACACACACACACACACAAAAAAAAAAAAAAACATTAAAAAGCGTGCCCTAAATTCGTCCCTTGTCAGCCCGCGTCGGCAAGAAAAAAAATCATGGTAACTTTTTGCGTGTATTTTTCTTCACTTTCCTTCGTGTGTGTGTGTGTGTGTGTGTGTGTGTGTGTGTGTGTGTGTGTGTGTGTGTGTGTGTGTGTGTGGGGGGGGGAGGGGGGGTAAGAGAGAGTTAAAAAAAGGTAAAAAAAAAAAAAGACGGGACTCCATTCCTCTCCTTTCCCTCTTATTTGTCTTCCCATTTTTCGCTTTCTTAGTTTCCTCTCTTCACTTTTTTTTATTGATAGTTTTTTTTAATAAGGGGAAGGGACAGAAAACTGGGTCATATTACTCTGTTATTTGCAACTCTCCTATTTCCTTTATTTTCTCGTTTTTCCATTTACTGTTTATTTTTCATTCATATAATCACAGTTAATTTCCACTCCTCTCTCGCTCACTTTATTTCAAACTATATATTTTTATTTACTATTTCCGCTTTTATTTCCTGTTTTAAATATTCACTCGACTATCCTGCCTTCATTTGTTTGTCATCTCTCTCTCTCTCTCTCTCTCTCTCTCTCTCTCTCTCTCTCTCTCTCTCTCTCTCTGCCACCCTCCTCCTAATCCCGTAATTTTCTATAGTCATTCTTTATTTTCTTTCTAAATCTTCTTACTCCACTGCTTCCCTCGTATTTCAACATGCCTTTCTCATTTTGCTCTTTGGTTTTCCTCTCTCTCTGTTTCCCTTCGTTGTGTTCCTATTCTTTCTCCGTCCCAAAATACATTCAAATCCCGTTCTCTATTATGTTGCTGTTCCTCTCTCTCTAAATTCCCTCACTAACTTACCCCTATGCATATTTATTCTATTTTTCCCATTCTAGTTATCTGGTTTCTTCGTCTCCTTCCCTTTCTCTGTAATCTCTAGCTTTCAAATTCACTCTGTTCCCTTTCTCTGTAATTCCTTTCCTTCACCTCCTTTACCTTTCATTCCCTCTTTCCTTTCCTCTCGTCGTTTCTCCCTATGTTTTCTTCCTTATCCCTTCTTTTTCTATATCCCTCTGTTTCCTCTACTCGCATATTCCTACTTCCTCTACATTCCTTTCTCTAGCTTACAAACTCACTCTGTTGCCCGTTCATACCCAGGCTTTCCTCCTTCCACCTTTTTCTGTATTCTTTTCCTTACCTTTTACGTTCTCCCTCCGTTCCTTTTTCCTTCACTTTCTTTTTTTTATATCCTTTATTACCCATTAACGCTCTCTCTCTCTTTTTTCTTTTCTTATTTATATTATATTTATATTCCTTCTTTTCCATTCTTCTTTTCTTCTTTTTCTACTTCTCTTTCTTTCTCTTCTTCTCTTTTCTTCCCTTCCTTTCTCCTCTGTTATTATCATTTCATTTTACTATTTTCTTTCTTTCCCCTTCTATTCCTTTTTTTACTTTCTCTTACTTTTCCTCTTCCTCTGTTCCCTTTTGTTCCTCTTTTCACCCATCTCTTCCTTTTCTTCCCATTTTTCCTTCCCATCGTTCCATTAAACTCTCAAAACGGAAAAAATGGAGCAAAATGGGCTTCAACATTATGGAGCTCGTAACAACAAGTTTAGATCACCTAGTTCTGCCCTGCCCGCCGAGCCATTAAGGGGAGACGTGTACCCCTACGAGAGGCAGATTCAGGACGCGATCCCTCCCACCAACGGGCCTCATCAGCTCTCTTCTTGAAGCACATAAAGAAAACGAGTCCAGCTTATGTGCCTGGAGGAGAGGGCCAACGTTGGGCTTCCGCAGGGTAAGAAGTGTTATCCTCGGCGTTTTCTGGTAGCGGGTAAGGCTTAGGATGCTTTTTGAACTTATGATTGAGGCTGAGGCAGATAGACAGACAGATGATTAGACAGATATGAAGGTGGAAAGGTTGATATCCAAATACAATGAGAATCTTCGTCTGGAATCCATCTCTCCGCCGCACTCTGTCTACCTTTTATATATATTTTTTCTTTAACAGATGTTTTCCAAGCTCTTCAAATAAGCTCTACGTCCTCTCGCGTCTTATGAGTAAATGATATCAGCCTGAACTTCTTTGTCATCTCCGTAATACTTTTTATTCCTGCTCTCTTTCTCCCTCCCTTGAATCGCCGCAGAGGGAATTCAATACTACTCAGTGCCTTGTTGGACTCGTTATACTTTCTATTCCTGCTCTCTTCCTCCCTCCCTTAAATCGCCGTACAGGGGATTCAATACTACTCAGTGCTTTGTTCGGCTTATCAAACCTAATTTCCCGATGGTACAATCCAGAGCAGGGCTCCTTAACGTTTTTATGGCCATGGCCCCGCCAAGGCACTGGCCACCGGCCGTGGTCCCACCAAGGTAAACAGTGGAATTATTTCTAGTGTGTCAACTTTCCCTGTTCCCATCTTATAAATGTTACACACAGGGGACACCGGGGATGTTACCCTCAGTACCACAAGCTGGGACTAGTCCTATTTTGATGCTAGGAAGTGAATTTCCTTTCACCTGTATTGTGTGCTGCAATATGTATTTAATTATAAGGAAGAAGTTTTCTGTTATAGAGATAATTAATCTTTGAAAAAGATCATGAAAGTTTTCTATTTTCAGTGACAATAACAATCACGAGGTAGCAATTCACGTGTACTAATCCGGCCTATAAAATTTATTGTGACCCCAGTGGCCCACACGCCCCTTTTTCTAATTTTGTCCTGTGGCCCCGGAAAATTTCTCATGGGCCTCAGTGGGGCCATATGGCCTACGATAGGAAGCCCTTATCTAAAGAGAGAGAAGTAGGTCGGGCTAAATGGAAAGACAGGAAAGAGAACAGAAATAAGTGGATGGAGAAATGAGGAAGTGGAGGAGAGGGAGTAAAGGGAAGGGCGGCAGAGTGTAGTTTTATCAGTTATTGTGTTTACTAAAGTTATTTTCCGCCAACGCTGCGAGTCAATTTCTAGCGCTCGTGTTATGTCGAAACGAGATTAAATGCGATGAGAGCAGAGAGGCGGAGGCGTGCAATCAATCACTGCTCTATGACTCTCTCTCTCTCTCTCTCTCTCTCTAATTACTCGTCTCTCTCTCTATCTCCCTCTTCTCATCCTGTCAACCTTTTTCTTACCTCTCCATTTCTGTTCATCTTCCTATTCCTCGCATCTTCCTTTCTACCGCCGCCTTACCTTGTCACTATCTTGTCCATCCCCCTTCCTCACCTCACCTCTGCACCCTCCTTCACCTGACATTCCCGAGCCTCACAGGATAAGCAGGTGCTGAGCCACGTACAAAGGACACATAAATTCAGTAGGAGTCAATTTAAGAGTGTGAAAAAAGTCGTGTCCATAATCGAGCGCTAATATATGATTACTTCTTCGGCTCGTAAATATAACTGATGTTTATGATAGGCGGGTGAAATTGATGGGCTTGTGAAGGAGTTGGTTACAGGTTAAGTATTTTTTACAGTAAGAAAGTCTGAGTTGCATGGAGATATAAATAAACTGAACTGCGAGCGTTGACATATGATAAAATATAAGAGAGAGGAACAGAGAAAATAATGGAAAATGAAAAGAAGATTACACATATAATATTTACAAAGCTTAATCTAAAAATAAACACATACACGCACATCACGCACGCACACGCGCGCGCTCACACACACACACACACACACACACACACACACACACACACACACACACACACACACACACACACACATCAGAATACGAGGGTCTGATACAATTTTCCGGGTCAGGTGCGGCTCCCAGGTAACCATATGCAATTACCTGCTTGCCTGACAGGTGAGGAAAACGGTAATTAAACTTTGCAGGTAGCGCAATATTCATCTCCTCCTTAATTGCATTCCAAGGAAGTGGATGAGTTAAACGACACATTTTTAACGTCTTCCCTCCAGAAATTTAGCAAGAAATGCAATATTTTATCCTCTGTTCTGGGAGCTAAATGAAACCAGCAAATTAATGCAGAGGAAAACAAATGAGTGTAGGAAAGAAACACCAACAATAATGATTTTCAAGAATATTAAAATAATATTAATGATAATAATAAAAGAAATAATAATTATAATAATAATAAAAATAATAATAATAATAATAATAATAATAATAATAATAATAATAATAATAATAATAATAATAATAATAATAATAACATTAATAATAATAGCAATTAATGTACCAGAATAACAATTTAAATCAACGAATAATAAACATTGATGATACAAAATGAATGATATATTTAATGTTTTTATAACAACATCGCAGATTCCTAAGCTCAGTCTTTCACTTATTCATTTTTATTTTCATTATTATTATCATTATTATTATTATTATTATTATTATTATTATTATTATTATTATTATTATTATTATTATTATTATCAATATTGTTATGTCATATCGAGACAAGCTGAGATAGCCCAGCATTCACTCGAACAGATGAGGCAGCATCTCCAGCCACCTCAGCCGCCTTGTCTGTGTCATCGAACCCAGCGCCGGGAAGGATGAGAGCCGCGGCTAAGCACCCTTGTCATTAGGATGGATGAGAAGCATGGGCGCTCGGTTTTCTAATCTAATCTAATGTATACTTCCCAGTGATGTCGTTATTATTATTATTATTATTATTATTATTATTATTATTATTATTATTATTATTATTATTATTATTATTACTTTTCATTTGTTCTACTCAGCAATGGAAAAAATGTCGCCTCTCATTGTTCATCGCTCAATTTGTCTTCCAACATTTTTTTCCCCTGTCTCATTCTCTCAACAAATGCTTTCACCACCATCACCACCATGACAGCACCCGACACCGCCACACAGATGCTTTAACCTCCGCCGCCGCCACCCTCACTAGAAGCCTATCTCGACGTGTCTGGGTTGCATAATCGCTACCACCAGGACTACTATTACAAAAGTTCTTACTACTACTACTACTACTACTACTACTACTACTACTACTACTACTACTACTGCTACTACTACTACTACTACTAATGATAATAACAATAAATTTATAACAGCATTCCAATTACATGAACTTATACAAAGCGAAAAACATCAAAGACATATATGTGCTGGCGCTTAATCAATCATTGCATTAATAAATAAATAAATGTTCAAGCAAATAAATTAATGTTCAAGTAAATGCATAAATAAATAAAATGGATAATTAATACAAAAATAAAATGAACATGGCAGCAGCGGCCTGAGCAAACATTAAAGTCAAGAAAAACATCACTAAATAAACAAAAAAAATATAGGGAAGGTTAACAGAGAGAGAGAGAGAGAGAGAGAGAGAGAGATACACAGCTAGATAGATACAGATAGATAGATAGATAAATACAAATGGTTAGAGAGAGACCATAAGGTTATCATTACAAAAATATTCACAAACATGATTTCAATATTAATATCGTTCTAATTCTGACATTTTCTCACATAACAAATCAGCGTATTTTACATGTATTAATTTCGCTGTAATGTTCAAGGTCCAATTTTTGTATCGGCCTTTTTTTTTTATTTTCATTCACTATTATTTTCCATCTAACTCAACAACGTGTTTTCCAAGCTTCAATTTTGCTGTATTTTTCAAGGTCGTTTTAGAGCAGAGCAACAGTCATTACTCACATCTGTTAACGAGTGGCATATGTGTGTGTGTGTGTGTGTGTGTGTGTGTGTGTGTGTGTGTGTGTGTGTGTGTGTGTGTGTGTGTGTGTACTGCATAAGCCTAATTAATGACGCGTTCTAATTATATGAATGACACGCGAGAAGAAAAAAAATAGTACATAGTAACGAAGGATTCTTTTTTTTTTAATTATCACGTTTAACTGCGACGATAAAGTAGAATTGCCATGTTGTTTTCTGTAATAACACACACACACACACACACACACACACACACACACACACACACACACACACACACACACACGAGACTAAACTATTTTGTGCAGCGCTCGCAATAATATCTCGTTATAAATATATGCAAATTACAACACGTGGAGAGAGGTAAGAAAAATTAACATGATTTTAAAAGGAAGCTGGTTACTCTCTCTCTCTCTCTCTCTCTCTCTCTCTCTCTCTCTCTCTCTCTCTCTCTCTCTCTCTCTCTCTCTCTCTCCTCTCCTCTTCTCTTCTGTTCTATTATGTTCTGTTTTCTTCTCCCTCCCGCCACTCCAGTCCACTCCACTCCACTCCACTCCACTCCATTCCACTCCACTCCACTCCCAGTTATTAAAGCTCAGGGTTACAACTTTTCTAACTCATTCAGCTCCTCTACGCCTCCTTTCACTTTAATTAAGATGATTAAATATAAATATATGAACGAATCAATCTGAATATTCATAAGTCTCCTTTTAATTGTTTTTTTTTTCTTTTAATATTGAAAGTTGTGCATTTATTAGACGGTCTACGTTTTGATTAATTGTTTGGGGAGACCTAGATAGATTAATAGATAGACAGACAGATAGATTGATAGATAAATAGAGTGACATGCTTTTCTTGTTGTTTCTTATTATTTACTAACACTCCTCTCTCTCTCTCTCTCTCTCTCTCTCTCTCTCTCTCTCTCTCTCTCTCTCTCTCTCTCTCTCTCTCGCTAACCCTACCTAACCTCCTTTTCCTCAGTAACATCTCTTCCATTAAGCCAAAGCCCTGCCCTAGGATCCTATATCTTCACGCTTCGATACTCTAAGAAACAAAATCCAAGCGTATCAGGAGGATCGGATCGCCTTCCACTCGATGCTCCTGTTGCGCGGCTAAGGGAGAGAAAGGCCTAACTAGGGCGCCCTTACTTCCACGCCTCGCTCCCTTCCTCCCTGGAGTCTTCCCCAATTGGTATTCAGAAAGGGGAGTGGGTGAAGAGTTGGGTTAGACTGTCACCGTTTTCCTCAGTTTGGGGTGTGATCGAGTTTTCCTGGTTTTCCTTCTCCCATCCTTTTTGTTTCCTATTATATTCCTTTCTTAACCTTATTTCTCTTATCCTTTTTGCTTCCTTTCCCTTTCTTCATATCTGTTTTTCTTTCCTCTAATCGTGTTTTCATTTTTCTCGTCTCCTCTTTTGTCTTTATTTTCTATTATGTTCTACTTCTTTTTTTTCTCTTCATTTACGCCGTTTTTCAATCTTTCTCTTCTCTTCTTTTCCTCTGATGGTGTCTCTTCCTTCTTTTCCTTTCCTTTACTTTTTTATTTTCTGTAACAATCTTCTCTTCTTTTTACTTCTCTTTTTATGTTTTTTTTCCTTCTCTTCTCTGTTCCTCTCCACTGATCCACTCTTTTTGTTGTTCCCTTCTCATATTTAATTTGCTTTTGAGTCTTCTTTTTAAACCTTTTCCTTCCCCATTTCCTTTCCTTTCTTTGCCTTCCTTCTTCTTCCTTTCCTCTGGTCAAGTCGTCCCTTTTTTCTTTTCTCACCTCATTTTTCTATTTCTGTTCTTGTCCTTTCTTCGTTTTTCTTCTCTATTTATTTTTCACTTCCTTGCCTTTCTTCATATTTCTTCTCCTCTCGCTTCCTTTCTCCGTTCCTGTCTTACTTTTGTTCCTTTCCGCTCCTCTTTTCATATTTTTTATTCTTTTCTTTCTTCTTTTTGCGTCTCTTTTCCTTTTTCGTTTTTCTACTCTTTGCATTTCTTCTCCTTTCTTCTCCTTCCTCTTCCTCTGAACGAGTCTTCCTTTTCTCGTTTCGTCCATTCGTTATTTTCTATTATTTTTCTTTACTCCTCTTCTCCTTCTCGTTAGTTGTTTTTTTCATTTCTTGCCTTTCTTCAACTTGCGTCTATTTCATCTTACTTCCCCTTCTTTTCTCTACTGTCTATTCCCTTTCGCTAGAGGTCTGATTGGCTGGAATGGATGGAGAAAAACACACACATAAACACACAAAGAAAAACCGAAATAAAACACCGTAAAAAGAGAGAAAGAAAACACCAATCCAACTCTGTCTCTTCCTCCATTCCTCGCCTTCCTTCCCTTCCTCCCTCGCCGTCTGACTCCCGCTGACAATTACCCGTTGATGGAGGGTAATGGCCGCTATTTCATGGTAATGGAGTTGATGGCGTACTCTTCTGGGACCATAACCACCTTGCCATGGTAGTGAAGTCCTTGAGAAGCAGCACCAACAGCCACAGACGCCGCTACCATTACCATAACCAAGGGAAATATGGGAGGACTCACACATGCGCACACACACACATAAATTCATACATAATACATACGGCATTTATTCAGGAAGTTTTGTAGGTTGTGTGTGTGTAATGGTGGTGGTGGTGGTGTTAGTAGTAGTAGTAGTAGTAGTAGTAGTAGTAGTAGTAGCGGAAAATGTTGCGATAACCAAACAGGAGAATAAATGAAAACAGAAACGTAGAGAAAACAGACAACAGAAGCAAACAGAAACAGCAACAGAGACAGCGGTATTAGTAGCAAAAGTATTTAACGATAAAGTCAGACATTTCCCCTAATCAACAACTTCTTTCCCCTTCTTCCCGTCTCTCCTTTTTTCCTCTTATCTCTTTATCAGACCAACTCCCTCTGAACTTACGAAAAAAAAAGAAAAAAAGAAAAAAGTGCGATGAGAGAGAGAGAGAGAGAGAGAGAGAGTCATACAAAATACAAATTAAATTAACGCAACATCAAAAAGTTAGTCAAGGTATGTTTTCTGTTTCTCTTCCTGTACACTGAAGCTGACAACCACTCCTTCCTTCTTTAATTTCTTCTTCTTCTTTCTCCTCCTCCTCCTCCTCCATTACTCAGGCCCACCGGCAACATTATCTTAAAGAACTCCCCAGTAATCTTTTTAGAGGCGTTCCCACAGTCTTTCAGGGGCTGTTTACAACTCTCTCTCTCTCTCTCTCTCTCTCTCTCTCTCTCTCTCTCTCTCTCTCTCTCTCTCTCTCTCTCTCTCTCTCTCTCTCTCTCTCTCTGTGTCATATGCAATCAATTTTCCACTCTTTACTTTTTACCAAGTTACGAAGCTAATTGGGAAACTTAGGTCACCAGCCTTTTAAGAATCGACTGCAATTAAAACTGAATTAAAGAAACGAATGGAAGAACAACAACAACCGCCAACATAAACCACAAATAAATGAAACCGCTTCCATTCGCAGAAAACGACAACAACCCTTCAGACGTCTGAATTTTCTCCATCAGTTATTTTTTCCCTTATCAAACACAAGGGCCTTGTCCGCTCTCGTATGGAGTATGAATCTCATGTGTGTGTGGGTACACCTTGCACACAGTCCAGCTGGACACTCAGAGGCTCTTTGTCTCCTCAACTCTCCGTCTCTTACTGACCGTCTTCTGTCGCTTAAATTCAGCCGCAACGTTGCTTCTCTTATTATATTCTGTCAACATGTTAATGATTCCTGGTCCTCTGAACTTGCTAACTGCATGCCTCCCCCTCCCGCGGCTCCGCTGCACGGGACTTTCTACTCTTGTTGATCTCAAGTCCATCCAAACCCCTTATGCAAGAGTTAACCAGCATCTTCATTTTTCATCCCTTTCACTGGTAAACTCTGGAACAACCTTCCTCCGTCTATATTTCCTAATGCCTACGTATTGAACTCTTTCAGGAATGGAGTATCAAGCCACCTCTCCATTCGAAACTGACGTCTCTTCTCTCATTGTATTTTGTCCTTCAGCTGCCTCCTTGTAAAACAGCAACAACACTAACAACAATAACAACAGAAAACAAGTGAGTAGACCAAAGAATAAACCCACAAGGCCATCTAGGAAACCGACCCCGATGATTGCTATAGTGAAGACAAAAGAGGAAGAGAGAAAAAGAGAAATAAAGAGATGAGGCAGGGAGGGGAGAAGATGATGAGGGGGAAGACAGAAATAAGCGATGAATGGAGTCTCGTATTTCTTCGGCAAATTTGATGGTATCCGGAGAGACAGCGAGACGAGGCAATGATGATGATACTGACTGGAGAGAGAGAGAGAGAGAGAGAGAGAGAGAGATATATATTTATATATATATATATATATATATATATATATATATATATATGTATATATATAAGTACACATAAAAGGATAGCCAAGTTGATAAGTGGGTACAAATATAAATATATAGATAGATGGATAAGTAGATGAGAAAATGGAAAGTTAAATCCACTAAGGAGTGTGTTCCTTGGTGGGTGTAGAGTAACTGGCTCCAAAGGGAAGAGATGGACTGGTAAATCCATTCATCCGTTGGGAAAAGAAACCCTGACTTGTCTTCCTCCATAACATAACTTAGGGGAGTGTCTTCCTCAACCCCTGGTGTAGTCATCCGTTAGGAAAAGAAACCCTGACTTCTCTTCCTCCATAACATAACTTAGGGGAGTGTCTTCCTCAACCCTTGGTGGGCGTAGAGTAACTGGCTCCAAAGGAAAGAACTGAACTGGTAAAACTCTTCATCCGTTAGGAAAAGAAACCCTGATGTGCCTTCCTCCTTAGTAATGGCGGCGGCGCGGGAAGAGGCAGGAAAAGGCCTTGCGAACACGCCGGACAAAGGCCGCCTTCCTGGATGTCTCGCCCGCGTACATCCTGACTGTCTTGATGATCTGGGCCACCGAGGGCCGCTGTGCAGGGTCTGCTGCCATGGCGCGGTCGGCCAGCACCTCCAGGCCGGGGTAGCGCGTGTGGCACGTGGCCAGGATGCGCCTCAGGACGTAGCCGAGGGAGAACACGTCCACGGGGGGCGAGCAGGGCGCGCCACGCCGCAGCTCCGGGGCCATCCAGGGCGTGGGGTGCGTATGCGTGCGCGCGATGCGGAGTCCTGTGCCGAATGTCTTGGCCAAGCCGTAGTCAATGAGGGACACCTGCAGGCGGCCGTCGGCGCCTTGGCGCACCACCACGTTGTCGGGCTTGATGTCGTTGTGAGCGTAGCCGCGGGCGTGGAGCTGCCGCACGTCCCGGGCCAGCGCCACGAAGGCCGCCAGTTTGTCAGTGTCGCGGGGAGCAAGGTTGTGCAGGTCGCAGAAGGTGTTCTGGCCGCGGAAGGTGGTGAGCATGGCGGGAAATCCAAAGCTGGTGCCCAAGGCCTTGGGGGCGCCCGCCGCACCGTCCAGGTCCAGCAGGATGTCAAATTCCCTGCGGAACATGGCGGCGAGGCGCTGCTCCCTTGCCACCTTGAGGCAGCACAGGGCGCCGCCGACCTCCACCAGGTACACCGTGCACGAGGCGCCGCGCCCCAGCACCTGCTTGTGCTCGGCCACCAGCGTGTTGATGCGTTCCCTCGTCAGCACGAGGAGGGGGGTTGTGTGTGGGGGAGACATGTCTCTGTCTTTCACAGAAAAAGCAGTAGAACAACTTGAAGTTAAAAGAAGTAATGGAGAGCAAGGATGGTATGTAAGAGATGGCAAACTATTGAGATTCATCGACACCAGAAATAGGGAATAGGATAAGGATAAACTAGATATAAATCTAAATACAAAACTAATTAACACTTAAGGACTAACTACGAGTAAACTGGTAGAAATAGAGAAATTGTGGATAGCGCAGAAGATTTTATATGTATTACCGAAACACAGTGCAAATTCAATAGGTTTGATATTACAAAAGGACTTTTTAAAGTTGAAAAATTTAGAAGAGAGAGAGAGAGAGAGAGACGCACCCTTTCACCTCATTAAAGAAGAAAATTAGGACAAACGCCGCGGAGACGCTAAAGAAATAATGGGAAGGGAGGAGGAGGAGGGAGAGGAGGAAGAGGAGGAGGAGGAGATTTATCAAGTGGGAGAAAAAGAAAATGAGAATGGAAAAAAAATATCAAGGAAAAAAGGAAGGAGTGGTAATAAGGAAAGGGAAAAAAGAAAGCGAGGAGGAGGAGGAGGAGGAGGAAGACAAAAGCACTGCTGGATAGAACGGATGGAATGATTATGACTGAGAGGCGAAGAAGAAAGAGAAGGGGAAAGGAGGGGAAAGGAGGAGGAGGAGAAGTAGTAAAGCTGCTGGAGAGAGAGAGAGAGAGAGGAGTAATCTAGGGAACCATTCTCGTCTATCTCCATAACATTGATTTATTTCCGGTATTAGGCGAGAGAGTGGGAGGCGACTTTTTAATTCCCTAAATGTGGGAAATAATTTGATACCGTTACAGGGAGTGAGGGGGCGAGAGAGAGAGAGAGAGAGAGAGAGAGAGAGAGAGAGAGAGAGAGAGAGATACACACATACTAACAGACATACTTACAGACATAAAAGGAAACCAGCAGAATCAGAGAGACCGGCAGACACACACACCTGGGGAAAAGAAAGTGACATTAGAACAGGTGTAAAAAGTCAGTGAGCTAACAACATAAAAACTAAAACGGACAAATATTCACAAACAATTAATTAAACAAAGAGGCAAAAACAGTAAACAACCACGCATATAGCTAATCGACTCATCCACGCTCTCATCCATTCATTCAAATATACAAACAGACAGACAGATAGACAAGCAGAAAGATAAATAAACCAACAAACAGCTACAGGGACAGAAAGACGGAGCGAAGAAATACGAATGACAGGTTTTGCCTTCAATGCGCTCATCCCTACGTTGTCCAATTTCATGATGCGAGAGTTAACCAGGATCTTCATTCTTTCATTACTTTCATATGTAACGGCAAATTCTGCATCAGCCTTCATTCGTCTGTATAGTTTCTCTTTCGTACGATTTCAACACTTTCAAGAGAGCAATATCGAGACACCTATTAGCCCGATTTAACCTTTTGCAATTTTTACTTGTCCTCTGGTTGTGATCAGTGCTGTATCTTTTTGTCGCTTTGTGTTCTGTCCCTTGAGATGCCACCTTTGATGTGACGAAAAAATACATCAAAAACCCATCAAGAGAATTGCTTATTGAGGGAAGGGGAGGAGGAGGAGAAAAGACGTGGAAGCATGTATAGGCGACGCTGGAAAAGAGTAAAAGAAAATTCTATCAAACGCCGAGGATTCCATCACGAAGAGACGAGGTGCGAGGCGACGAGGCAAGAAAAAAAAGCATCTCAAAAAGAGGCTTCGAGCAAATATTTAAGGAATGGTCGGCGATAGCATTGCGATCCGATCCTAACTGAATCCTCTTGATGGAATTCTCTCTCTCTGGCGGTGTTTGGATACTGAAAAGACGGAGGGGGAGGAGGAAGAGGAAAAAGAGGAAGAGTAGGAGGAGGACGAGAAAGTAGAAGAAAACGAGTAGGAGAGAAAGAGAATCATAGAAGTTAGAGAAGAAAGAAGAAAACGAAGGAGAAGGAGATGCAAGTGAAGGGGAAGTAGAAGATGAATGAAAAGAAGAAAAAAAATCAGAATTAGGAACAGGGGAAGGAGGAAGTGAAAAAAGGAGAGATTGGAGGAGGAGTAAAAGGAAGATAATAAAGAACGAAAATGGTCTGAACAGTCTTAAAAAAAAATCACACACATTCACTTGGCAAATCACTCGCTCGCTCTTCCTAAGACACTCGAGCGCTACCCAGATGCGAGTAAGCGGCTGTGAGAAGCAAGTAAGTCTATAGGAACGTGAGGTGATGTACTGCTTCGTTGGGCTCGTGTCCCGCGGCTCAAAGAGAAGTGAGGGAAACGAAAAAAAAATATGTTAAGGGTAGTTGGAGATATTACTGTTTTACTTAAGATAGATAGATATATAGATATATAGATAGAGGTAGATAAGTGGAAACAGAGAAGGGAAAAAAGAAAAAAAATGAGTTAAAGTAAATAGAAGTGGGAGATATTGTCGATTTTCTTGAGGGGTAGATACAGATAGATAAATAGATAGATAGATAGAGAGCAGTATCATTTCATCTACAATACCAATCCTCCTCGTTCTCTCTCCCTCCCTATCTCCCTTTTGATCTTAATTATCTCTCTCATCTCCTTGTTGCTGTACTCTGTCTGTCTCTCCTATTCCTCCTCCTCTTCATTTCCCTCCTCTCTCTTCTCTTTGTCATATCTCCCTCCTACCCATACCAATCCCCCTCACCCCCTTTTTTTCCTGTTCTTCATTCCCCTTTCTCTTTTTTTTTCTCCCTCCCCATCTACCTTTCCCCTCCCCTTTCCTCTTTCTCCTTTTTTTTCTCCCTCCCCATCTACCTTTCCCCTCCCCTTTCCTCTCTCCTTTTTTTTCTCCCTCCCCATCTACCTTTCCCCTTCCCTTTTCTCTTTCTATTTTTTTCCCTCCCCATCTACCTTTCCCCTCGCCTATTCCATATCCTGCCTCCCCTACCCCTCCCCTTTCCTCTTTCTCCTCCCCTTCCCCTCCCCTTTCCTTCTCCCTCTTCCCCTTCTATCCGACATACCTTTCTCCTCACCTTTCCACCTCCATCCCTTCCCCTATCCCGCCTGCCGTATCCCCACCCCTCCCCTTCCCTTCTTCCCCTATAGATGTTATAAAACTGAAGGAATAACTCAAATATTCCTTGCTACATTCCCGTTCCAGTAATTCCTAACCCGTTGTCTGCTGGCAGGAATGAAGGAAGAGAATGTTAAATATTTCTCAATGGTATCTGATGTTAAGGATACTATTTTCCAGGTATAAGATTAAAAACTAAACTAAAAAAACACTAAATAAGGAGGGTATCAAGACACCTCTCCTCCCGAAATTGACCTGTCTTTCGGCCACTCCTCTTGACTCTTGTGGGAACAGTGAGTAGCGGGCTTTTATTCAGTATTGTTTCCTTATTTTTTGCCCTTGAGCTGTTTCCTCTTATGTAAAAATAAAAACAAAAATATACGGGTAAGAAAATAGCAAGTCAATGGTTCCTTTTTCGGTATAACTTCTGAGAAATCTAAATGTTTTAATCGTCATGATGGAAGTGTTATTAAATCTTACGTAAATATTTAATTACGTAGTATATGTCTTTATATTATTTAGCTTCAAAAGGTGCGATACTTACTATAAGAAAATTGCAATAGATAGTTTCGTTTATAACTTTGTGAATCATGCAGGGTGAATGTTGATATGTGTGTGTGTGTGTGTGTGTGTGTGTGTGTGTGTGTGTGTGTGTGTGTGTGTGTGTGTGTGTGTGTGTGTTTGACAGAATTCGATAAATAGCCCAACGTTTTTCGGCCTGGGAGTGCGCGTCTTCTTAATTACCTTTCGCCTCCGCTAATTAGGAAACTGATCAAATTACGACGCAACACTTTTACCCTAACACGCAAAAATAATGTATAAAATATTAGAACTAGGACGGGCTTAAAATAAAGAGGCGCTCGGTGATAGTCTCCTTTTCCTTCCCTGACATTAATGATTCTGTTTTTTTCCTTTCCTCTCAATCCCTTTTTACACATTCTCCTTCTCTTTTTTCGTGGCCTTTGCTATGTTTTCTTTTCTCTTTATTTACATTTGTCCATTCTCTCTTTCGTGTAATGGCTTATCTCAGGACCTTTATTTTTTCTTTTGTTTTGCTACTTCCATTTTCTCTACTCAGAATTTTTTTTCTCTCAACTCTTTTTTTTTTTTTAGCTTATGTTGTCCCGTACTGAGCAGCTGATGATGATGATGAAAGGAATGAGTGTTTTTCCTTGCATTTTCTTTTTTCCTTCATTTATATCAATTCTTCCCTTCGTATAATATTATTCTCATCCGACTTCAACTCGCTTTTGTAACATTTATTTATTTATTTTTACGTCGAAGCCTGTAGCACCCTTAGGCAACGTTGAGGGCCCTGGTGGTGTGCCCAAACCCGTCTTGGTGGCGCAGGCAAGTGTTTATAGTGGCGCCATCTTTTCCTATGAGTAAGTCGGTGTCCAGCGCTAACATTTTCCTTTCTCTTCTACTCTTTCTTCCTCTTTTACGTACATTTTTTCGGCTCTCATTCTTTTGCCTTCGTCTTCCACAACTATGGAACGCAAGTAACCGAGTAAGCGAGAGCCTTGGTTGTTGTTAGTGTCGTTGTTGTTGTTGTTGTTGTTATTGTTGTTGTTGTTGTTGGTGGTGGTGGTGGTGGTGTTGCTGCTGCTGTTATTGTTGTTATTGCGTTCGGGGTAACAAGAGGCAATTAGGAGGCTGCTTGGCACTCGTCTCCCGGAGGAATGTTAGTTAATGGCACCTAATTACTGGTTACAGGAGCTATGGCCTTAATGAGTTGTACTGATGATGGTGGTAGTGGTGGTGGTTGTACTGGTGTTGGTGGTGATGGTGGTGTTGGGGATGGTGGTGGGGAGAGGCAAAAGGGAGAGTAAGGGAAGGGAGAAAATGGAGGGAGAAAGAGATGGGTGGAGGAGAGGGAGATGAAAGATGCTATTAAGTGATGCTGAAGCTTTGGTTGTTATTATTGTTGTTGTTGTTGTTGTTGGTGGTGGTGTTAATAGTCTTACTTCATTATCTCTCTCTCTCTCTCTCTCTCTCTCTCTCTCTCTCTCTCTCTCTCTCTCTCTCTCTCTCTCTCTCTCTCTCTCTCTCACAGACCCTCTCGCAGCCAACATTCCTCATAATAAGAGAAACACCTTCGCCCCTTACCTAATAGAAGACCCAATTAAAACTATAATTGATCGGAACACCTGAATGGGGAGATAAATTGGGGCTTCAGTCTGCGCCCTTCCGTCCCTTCCCTTCTTAAGCCTTTCTGTTAGTTGCTCTGTGTCTTATTTCTTTACTTTCTTTTTTCATTTACTTTCGATAGATTTTTTTTTTTACATTAAAGGATGCGGCTCAAGGGCAACAAAAAGAGTACAAAAAAAAAAAAAGCTCGCTACTCGCCGCTCCCACATAAGTAAAAAGTAAAGAGTAGCCAGAAGAGAGGTCAATTTCGCTACTTTACTTCTTTATTTTAATTCTCACCTATTTCTTTACTTCCACCTTTCCCTTCTTCTTTACTTCTGTTTTTCTTCAATTCTTCTTTTCTTTATCTCCTTTCACCTTTCTCTTCTTTACTTCTGTTTTTCTTCAATTCTTCTTTTCTTTATCTCCTTTCACCTTTCTCTTCTTCTTTACTTCTGTTTTTCTTCAATTCTTCTTTTCTTTATCTCCTTTCACCTTTCTCTTCTTCTTTACTTCTGTTTTTCTTCAAATCTTCTTTTCTTTATCTCCTTCCACCTTTCCCTTCTTCTTTACTTCTGTTTTTCTTCAATTCTTCTTTTCTTTATGTTCTTCTTTCACATTTCCTTTCTTTTTATTTCATCCTCTATTTTCTGTTTTTCTTTACTTCTCTTCTTCTTTCTTTCTTTCCTTCCTTCTTTAATAGAGGGATTTACAAACTTACCTTATCAATTTGTTTAAGGTTCAGGTGTTACGTATATTTAAAGGTATTTCGGTGGTTATTTAAAGGTTAGGTAAAGGCGAGTGTAAGTGTGAAAATTCCAACTATAATTCTACGGTGTTGTTAATGTATAGATGATGTAACAGTGCTCTCTCTCTCTCTCTCTCTCTCTCTCTCTCTCTCTCTCTCTCTCTCTCTCTCTCTCTCTCTCTCTCTCTCTCTCTCTCTCTGTCATATGGTAAAGATTTAATGAATTCATGTTTTGTTTATTCTTTCTATTTACTCCCAAACATCTTCCTCTATTGATCCTCCTCCTCCTCCTCCTCCTCCTCCAACCTTCTCAGTCCTCTCATCTCATTAGCAGAGTAGCCGAAAAGCTTCTGTTTATCGCCTAAGTTAACCAAGAACACAATTCAATTAACAGCAGGAGGAGGAGGAGGAGGAGGAAGAGGAAGAGGAGGAGGAGGAGGAGGAGGAGGAGGAGGAATGCAACCACCTCAAAAGGCCATCACCGATCTCGTAAAACAGTTTCAAGAGTTTGGAAACGGGAGGAAGAGGAAGAGGAAGAGGAAGAGAAAGAAGACAAAGAGGAGAGTAAGGAGAAGAGGAAACCTGGAGAAGGGAGATAAAGAGAAATTGGGAAGAAGGAGAAGGAGGACGACGACGAGGAGGAGGAGGAGGAGGAGGAGGAAGAGAAGGAGGAGGAAGCAATAAATGGACTGAAGGGAAGATTTTGAAGCACTAACGAGAGGAAGGAAGATGAAGGAAGGAGGGGAGGAAAAGAGTGAAGGGAGATAACGGAGGAGAGGAAGAGAGACGAGAGGAAAGGAGGGGAGGAAAAGAATAAAGGAAGATAACAGGAAGAGAAGACGGAAAAGAAAGAGGAAAACGAAGGAGGAGAAGGACACAGAAGAAGAAGAAAACAGAGCGAATGTGAGTGAAAATGCATACAAAAAAGAAAGAGGAAAATGAAGGAGGAAAATGAGACAGAAGAAGAAGACAGCGAATGGGAGTGAAAATGCATAAAAAAAGGAAAGAGGAAAATGAAGGAGGAAAAGGAGACAAAGAAGATGACCGAGCGAATGTGAGTGAAGATGCATAAAAAAAAGAAAGAGGAAAATGAAGGAGGAAAATGAGACACAGGAGAAGAGGAAGACAGCGAATGGAAGTGACGATGCATAAAAAAAAAGAGGAAAATGAAGGAAGAAAAGGAGACTCAGAAGAAGAGGAAGACAGCGAATGGAAGTGACGATGCATAAAAAAAAAAGAAAAGAGGAAAATGAAGGAGGACAAGGAGACACAGAAGAAGACAGCGAATGGGAATGAAGACACAAAAAAAGAGGAAAATGAAGGATGAAAATGAGACAGAAGAAGAAGAAGAAGACGGCGAATGTGAGTGAAGATGCATAAAAAAAGAAAGAGGAAAATGAAGGATGAAAATGAGACAGAAGAAGAAGAAGAAGAAGAAGAAGAAGAAGAAGAAGAAGAAGACAGACCTAATGAGAGTGAAGAAAAAAGAAGTAAAGAAAAAGAGGAAAGAAAAGCCAAAGAGAAAAGTTAAAAATCCCAGCAATCTTTCAACGAACACAACTCACTCCGATATAAGTTAAAACTGACTCGATAAAACAAACTTTGCCGAAACGACTCCATTAGAGCCCCCCCCCTCCCCCCCCCAAAAAAATAACAAAACAAAGAACAGAAAAAAGGTCCCAATTAAACGTCCCATCAATTCTAATTCTTTAAAAGTCCGATCAAATACCCTTAACCTAACTCTTTCTTCTCCCTTGTTATTTTTCTCTTGCATTTTTTTTTGTCTCACTCCGGGGAATATAAATGGGTTAATATATTTCATTAACATTCTTCTATGGCATTATGGGCGAATTTTTGTCCTTATTGCTCAGACTCACGCCCACACGCCCATATTTATCATCCCTTTTCCCTGTTTTGTTCCCTTCTTTTTCCTTCCTCCCTTCTTTCCCTTAATCCCTTTTTCTCCTCTCTCCTCTTTCTTCCCTTCCTTTAGCCCACTTCTTTTCTTCCACCACATTTGTAAATCCTCCCTTTTCCTCCTTTTTTTCCCTCTTCACAATCCGCTTTCTCCTCCCTCCTTCCCCTTTCTCAATCCTCTCTGTTTCCCTCCCTCCTCTTCCTCTTTAACAATCCCCTTACTCTCTTCCTCTTTTACAATCCGCTTCCTTCCTCCCTCCTTCCCCTTTCTCAATCCTCTCTGTTTCCCTCCCTCCTCTTCCTCTTTAATAATCCTCTTACTCTCTTCCTCTTTTACAATCCGCTTCCTTCCTCCCTCCTTCCCCTTTCTCAATCCTCTCTGTTTCCCTCCCTCCTCTTCCTCTTTAATAATCCTCTAACTCTCTTCCTCTTTTACAATCCCCTCCATTTCTTTCCTCCTTCTCTTTCAATCAATTCTTCTTCTTCCTCTTCTTCCTCTCTTCCTCTTTTACAATCCCCTTCATTTCTTTCCTCCTTCTCTTTCAATCAATTCTTCTTCTTCCTCTTTTCCTCTTTTACAATCCCCTTCATTTCCTTCCTCTTACTCTTTCAACCAATTTTTCTTCTTCCTCTTCCTCTGTCTTCTTATTATTTTCTCCTTTTCTTTCTCTTCCTCCTCCTCCTACCCCTCTTCTTTACCCTGTCTTCACCATCCTCCCTCTTCTCCTCCCCTCTATCAATTTTCTCCTTTATGTTATTTCCCCTTTCATAATTTTCTCCTATTCTCTTCGCCTCATTCTTTCTCTTCTCATTCTCTACTATATTTTTTTCTTTCTTCCTACTCATGTTGTTATTTTCCATCCACTTCGAATTCTTACTTTTTTTCCTGGTCTCTCTCTCTCTCTCTCTCTCTCTCTCTCTCTCTCTCTCTCTCTCTCTGATGTTTTCTCTTTCTCCCTTTAGTTGCACTTCAAAATCCTTCGTTTCAATCCCAACTTTTTATTTCTCCTTTCGAAAGACAGACGGCAGAGAGAAAGATTACAAGAGAGCGAGGGGGGGGAGAGAGAGAGAGAGAGAGAGAGAGAGAGAGAGAGAGAGAGAGAGAGAGAGAGACCTTGAAAAAAAAATGAAAAAAAGAGAGAGAGTGCACAAGTTTCATCAGACATTGTGAAACACGCCATCTATCTGTTAATAGGTTTTACAGTATGAGAGAGCGAGATTGAAGCACACACACACACACACAAACACACACACACACACACACACACACACACACACACACACACACACATACACAGACGTTACCATTTACCTTCATAACACATTCAACACAGCAATAAAATAAAAACAAAACAAAACAAAAAACGAAGTCCATGATTAAGCAATAAACGAAGAGAATCAAATCCCTTAAGCCACCTCTGAGCACGATCCGAATTTCTTTTGCTGACAGACGACGCTCAGAAACTAGGAAGGTTCAACACTCTCTTGGCTTCCTTAATAGGCTTGAATCGCACTGCTGTCACGCGTCCTCTTTAATCCTCTTATCATTTCTTCACCTCCCTCAGCTTCTTTCTTTGTGTGCTTATTGCTGTTATTGAAGTGACAGGAGGAGGAGAAGGAGAGAAGAAAAGAAGTGGAGGGAAGAAGAACAAGATGATTAAGTACACATATAAAAGAGGAGGAGGAAGGAGGAAGGTTTAAGAGAAGGAAGAAGAAAGAACAAGGAAGAGGTTGAGGTCGAAGGAATTGTAGGAAGAAGAGGAAGAGGAGGAGGAGGAGGAGGAACAAGATGATTAGATACATAAGAAGGATGAAAAATAAAATGGAGAGGACAAGGAAAGGGTTGGATTCGACGGAGGAGGAGGAGGAGGAGGAGGAGGAGGGGGGAGGAGAAGGAGGAAGAATAAGAGGAAGAAGAGGAGGTCCAAAACATAGAAAAAGAGGAGGAGGAGGAGGAGGAGGAGGAAGAGGAAGAGGAAGAGGAGTGAGGAGGAGGATGAAGAAAAGGAAGAAGAGGAGGCCCAGAAGACAGAAAAAGAGTAGGAGGAGGAGGAAGAGGAGTGAGAAGGAGGATGAAAAAGAGGAAGAAGAGGAGGCGGCCCAAAAGACAGAAAAAGAGGAAGAGGAGTAAGAGGAAGAAGAGGCCCAGGAGATAGAAGAGTAGAAAAAGAAGGAGGAAGAGGAAGAAGAGGAAGAGGAAGTGTAAGTTTAATGATCGTGTTTTTTTTTGTTTTTTTTGCGTCGTTCACAATCTTCGTCGCGTCGCCCGCCATTAGGACGTTAATTTACGTTCTCCCTTCAGCAGCCTCGACCTTGGCGCAACACCCATCTTCGGCTGCCTCCCTACATTGGCCCTTCCTTCCCGTCCTAACCATTCCGTGCCGCCCTTCCTATTCCTTTACCTCTTTTCTCGCTACCCTTTCCTCCTCCACTAACCTCTTCCTCCTCCCTTCCTTCCTTTGTCCGTTTTCCTTCACCTCTCCTCCTACTCCCTCTTCATTTTTCCTTCATTTTTCTTTCTCTACTTTTTTCAGTCACCTCTCCTCCTCCTGATCCTTCTCTTCCTCCTT